>NC_092381.1:117072948-117082948 GCF_030028105.1 Mobula birostris | reverse complement strand
GCGGTGCCGCCTAGGAGAACGTCCGGAGCGAGTGAGTGCGAGAGCGTGCCAGCTAAACGCGCATTCGAGTAGCGGAGCTGAGCAGAGGAGCTGACGCCAGTGTCACGCCACTTTCGTCCCGACGTGGCCGCCGCCGACCAACGCCACCAGCGCCTGCCTGCGCTTTTTCTACCTTCACCGCCTACTTTCTCATCTGTCCGACCGCTGCGCCCGGCTGGCCTGCGCCCCGCCCGTCCGCCCGCCGCCAGATGCGCGAGGGGGTGGGGGGGGGTCGGTCGTGCGCCAGGTAAGCTGCCGCGCTCGTGCACGTGGCCTCCCCGCCGCCGGGGTAGGTTGGTGCTCGGTTCAGCCATCGGCGGTCCCCTCCATTGCAGGGATCCGCTGGGTGTCGCGGCGCCGCACGCGCCCTTGGCCCACGTACGCGTCGCGGACACCCCTTTTCTCTTTCTCTCTCAGGATTCGTATATGACAATGCCGAGAAACGTACCGACAATTTGCTGCACCGCCCGCCGGACCGCTCACAAGGCTCTCCTCGTCCCGAGGACACTAGCCTTCTCGCGGAACCGGAGGCTGCACGCGGACCGCTCTGGCGACCGGACGTCTCCGGCCTCTGCTGGAGCGGGGAGGGAACGCGCGGGTGCCGCCCGACCTTCTGGAAATCGCACATCGGCCGGCCGTCAGTCGGTAGCACCGCGCGCGCAGAGCCTCTCCTTCCTCTCGTTGGTGACCGAGGATCAACGCTTCGGTTGAGTCAGGCTGAACCGGGCATCTCCCTGCCACTCTGGCCTATGGAACTCTCCCGACTCTTTCGCCTTGCCCCTACGGCGCGAAAGAGTGCTGCTGCGGCCGGCGCGCCCGTCCCTTGCTCTCTCGGGCCATGTCTGTCGTCGCAGTGCCGCGCCATCCCCTATCGAGCCGCGTCGCTGGGTGAGGTCCGCACCCGCACCCTTCCGCCGAGCTGGCTCTCAGGACGGTCGACGGTCGCCGCTCGCCTCCGTCGGCCCAGGGCCTAACGCCGCGCCGGTGAACGCCTCGCCATCCCACCCCGTCGATCGCGCCGGTGAGGTCCGCACCTTCACCGCCTAGGTATATGCGCGTGGGTGTAGCTGCCTTCTCGGGATGGTCGACGGTCGTTCGACCGGCCCCCGTCATCTATGCGCACAGCAGTCCCGTCCGCCGGCGGGAGACTCCGTCAATCGATCGTGGTGCAAACGTGCGAATGCCCAACGTCAATTCCGCCCAAAGCATGAAGCCCTCGGTCGGCAATCGGGCCGCCCCGCGGCAGACCCACCTGCCCACCTCCGGAGATGGTAACGAGCCGAGCACGGAAGTTCGGCGCACGTGTCGAGACCGTCGCTTCCACTCGGCCTCTCCCAAAGGTAGGACCGACCAAGCCGGATCGATCGGGGAACAGAGGTCTAACGCAGACGACACTCGCGAGGGCACCAGCGGCAGGCTTGTCCCTTCTCCGTCTTGGTACACACAATGCCTCTTTGCTTTTCGGATCGATATAAAGCTTTTGCCACCGTCGGTCTGCCGGCCGCCGCCCGCGGTCCGCGCTCAGACTCTGTCTGTCCGCAGCCCCCGCTGCGTTCTTGGACTTTGTCATTTTTTTCGGAAATAGCGAAAAAAAGCTTTTATCATTGTAAGTCGGAGCTCGCCCGGCCTCCCGCTTACTGAGTCACAATTGAGTAAGGCTCACTTAGAACTCTGCACTGTGTCAACCGTACCACTAGTCACCCTGCTAAGTGTGTCTGGAAAACGTGTTCCCGTAAATCTCCGGGAACCCCGCCAATCCCCCCGTACAGAAATTGCATGTGTCAAGTCGGCGGGATGCCTCCCGGAAGTCCTGCCGGGAAGGTCGCACTCTGGCCCCGCCAGGCGGGGCAAATCCGACCCCCATAGTGACTTCCGGGCCTAACTCGTTAACCAGAGCCGCGACAGACCGTGCAACAATGACATGTGTCAAACCGGCGGCACGACGCCCGGAGCTCATGCCGGTCGCGGGGCACCTCGGGCCCGCCCGACGGGGCAGATCCGACCTTCACAGGCTTCCGACGGCAATTGGTTAACCGGCGTGGCGCCGAGGGCACGCGGCTGGCTCGGCGGGCGGCCCTCCGGTAGTGCCGCCGTCGATCGGCCGCCTCGGTCGGCAGGAGGGCCCCGAAGTCGCCTTCATTCTGACTTCCGAGTCGGGACTTAGATTACTTTCGACTCTTCAGCCAAGGTCTCGGATCGACGGCGGGACCTGCGGTTGTCCCTCCGAAAATGCCGCCGCTCGGCCGGCACGGCCCGCCGAATACGTCCCCTTACTGGCTCCCGCCTCGGGACTTTGTCAGAAATTCATTCGGGCAAGGTTTCCATTCGGCGGCCGGAGCACCGGTAGTCATACGGAAAATGCCGCCCCTCGGCCGGCATGGGCCTGCGAATAGGTCCCGCTGACAGACTTCCGCAATTGGGTATTTGTCCGAAAATCCATACCGGCAATCTTCGGAATCGTGCGGAAAAGCTGCCGCGTGGCCCGGGTTAACCAATTGGGGAGGCCGGTGCCATCTACCGAATACTTCAACAACTCGTGAAAACGGCCTCCCTATATATCTGCAGGAACCCCGCCAATGCCCCCGTACAGAAATTGCATGTGTCAAAGGGGCGGCCGAATCTGACCCCGGCGGCCGAGCCTCTGGAACTCCGGGTCGGCCTCGGCCGGCAAATCCGACCCCCATCCAGACTTCCGGAGCGGACTTGGTTAACGAATTGCCACCGGGCAAATGGTTAACCGACAGATCTTGGAGGCTCGTTACCCAAGCCATCCCCCGCCGGTGCGAAAAGTTAACAATCAGCGGGCGGGCAATTCGTGAACCGAACGGGACCGGGCAATTCGTTAACCATTCGGAACCGGGCAATTCGTTAACCAACCTTGTCCTGGCAATGAGTGCACCAACCCGGCCGGACAATTCGTTAACCAAGCTGGCTCTGGCAATTCGTTAACCAACCTGGCCGGGACAATTCGTTAACCAACCCGGCCGGACAATTCGTTAACCAAGCTGGCTCTGGCAATTCGTTAACCTACCCGGCCATGGCAATTCGTTAACCAACCTGACCCTGACAATTCGTTAACCAACCCTGTCCTGGCAATGAGTGCACCAACCCGGCCGGACAATTCGGTAACCAACCAGACCCTGGCAATTCGTTAACCAACCAGGACGGGCAATTCGTCAACCAACCCTGTCCTGGCAATGAGTGCACCAACCCGGCCGGACAATTCGGTAACCAACCAGACCCTGGCAATTCGTTAACCAACCAGGACGGGCAATTCGTCAACCAACCCTGTCCTGGCAATGAGTGCACCAACCCGGCCGGACAATTCGGTAACCAACCAGACCCTGGCAATTCGTTAACCAACCTGACCCGGACAATTCGTTAACCAACCAGGACGGGCAATTCGTTAACCAACCAGGCCCGGACAATACTTTAACCACCCTGGTTTTCCAATTCGTGAACCAACTGGGAACGGACAATTCGGTAACCAACCCTGTCCTGGCAATGAGTGCACCAACCCGGCCGGACAATTCGTTAACCACCCTGTCCTTGCCAATTCGTGAACCAACTGGGAACGGACAATTCGTTAACCAACCCGGCCGGACAATTCGTTAACCAAGCTGGCTCTGGCAATTCGTTAACCTACCCGGCCATGGCAATTCGTTAACCAACCTGACCCTGACAATTCGTTAACCAGCCAGGACGGGCAATTCGTTAACCAACCTGGCCCGGACAATTCGTTAACCAGCCAGGACGGGCAATTCGTTAACCAACCTGGCCCGGACAATTCCTTAACCACCCTGGCCTTGCCAATTCGTGAACCAACTGGGAACGGACAATTCATTAAACAACCCTGTCCTGGCAATGAGTGCACCAACCCAGCCGGACAATTCGTTAACCAGTCTGACCCGGACAATTCGCTAACCAACCCTGCTCGGGCAAATCGTTAACCAAGCCCAACCCCGACAATTCGTTAACCAACCCTGCACGGTCAAGTCGTTAACCAAGCCCAAACCCGACAATTCGTTAACCAACCCATACGTGGCAATTCGCTAAACAACCCGGCTCGGGCAAATGGTTAACCAAGCCGGCCGGGCAAATCGGTAACCGGCCCGGCAGTCCCGACAATTCGACAATCAACCAGCTGAGGACAAACCCTTCGCCCTCAATAACAACTAGTTCTTGCCCCGCCGTCAAAATGTCCCGGCCGATGTTCATCAGAAACTCCTTGCTGGCCCATGGGCCCCCCCTCCTTACCTTAAGAGAGTCATAGTTACTCCCGCCGTTTACCCGCGCCGCACTGAATTTCGTCAAGTTGGGTCTGGCAAGCCGCTAACCCGGCCGGCCGGGCCTGACAACGCTCTAGAAACCCGGAACAGGCAGTTTCGTGAACCAACCGCGCACGCTCCTGACAATGCGTTAGCCAACCCTGCTCGGGCAAATCGTTAATCAAGCCCAACCCTGAAACTGCGTTAACCAACCCGGCCCGGGCAAATGGTTAACCAAGCCCAACCCTGACAATTCGGTAACCAACCCGGCCCGGGCAAATGGTTAACCAAGCCGGCCGGGCAAATCGGTAACCGGCCCGGCAGCCCCGACTATTCGACAATCAACCAGCTGAGGACAAACCCTTCACCCTCAATAACAACTACGTCTTGCCCCGCCGTCAAAATGTCCCGGCCGATGTTCATCAGAAACTCCTTGCTGGCCCATGGGCCCCCCTCCATACCTTAAGAGAGTCATAGTTACTCCCGCCGTTTACCCGCGCCGCACTGAATTTCGTCAAGTTGGGTCTGGCAAGCCGCTAACCCGGCCGGCCGGGCCTGACAACGCTCTAGAAACCCGGAACAGGCAGTTTCGTGAACCAACCGCGCACGCTCCTGACAATGCGTTAGCCAACCCTGCTCGGGCAAATCGTTAATCAAGCCCAACCCTGAAACTGCGTTAACCAACCCGGCCATGGCAATTCATTAACCAACCCGGCTCGGGCAAATGGTTAACCAAGCCCAACCCTGACAATTCGGTAACCAACCCGGCTCGGGCAAATGGTTAACCAAGCCGGCCGGGCAAATCGCTAACCGGCCCGGCAGTCCCGACAATTCGACAATCAACCCGCTGAGGACAAACCCTTCGCCCTCAATAACAACTAGTTCTTGCCCCGCCGTCAAAATGTCCCGGCCGATGTTCATCAGAAACTCCTTGCTGGCCCATGGGCCCCCCTCCTTAAGAGAGTCATAGTTACTCCCGCCGTTTACCCGCGCCGCACTGAATTTCGTCAAGTTGGGTCTGGCAAGCCGCTAACCCGGCCGGCCGGGCCTGACAACGCTCTGGAAACCCGGAACAGGCAGTTTCGTGAACCAACCGCGCACCCTCCTGACAATGCGTTAGCCAACCCTGCTCGGGCAAATCGTTAATCAAGCCCAACCCTGAAACTGCGTTAACCAACCCGGCCATGGCAATTCAGTAACCAACCCGGCCCGGGCAAATGGTTAACCAAGCCCAACCCTGACAATTCGTTAACCAACCCGGCCCGGGCAAATGGTTAACCAAGCCGGCCGGGCAAATCGCTAACCGGCCCGGCAGTCCCGACAATTCGACAATCAACCAGCTGAGGACAAGCCCTTCGCCCTCAATAACAACTAGTTCTTGCCCCGCCGTCAAAATGTCCCGGCCGATGTTCATCAGAAACTCCTTGCTGGCCCATGGGCCCCCCTCCATACCTTAAGAGAGTCATAGTTACTCCCGCCGTTTACCCGCGCCGCACTGAATTTCGTCAAGTTGGGTCTGGCAAGCCGCTAACCCGGCCGGCCGGGCCTGACAACGCTCTAGAAACCCGGAACAGGCAGTTTCGTGAACCAACCGCGCACGCTCCTGACAATGCGTTAGCCAACCCTGCTCGGGCAAATCGTTAATCAAGCCCAACCCTGAAACTGCGTTAACCAACCCGGCCATGGCAATTCATTAACCAACCCGGCTCGGGCAAATGGTTAACCAAGCCCAACCCTGACAATTCGGTAACCAACCCGGCTCGGGCAAATGGTTAACCAAGCCGGCCGGGCAAATCGCTAACCGGCCCGGCAGTCCCGACAATTCGACAATCAACCAGCTGAGGACAAGCCCTTCGCCCTCAATAACAACTAGTTCTTGCCCCGCCGTCATAATGTCCCGGCCGATGTTCATCAGAAACTCCTTGCTGGCCCATGGGCCCCCCTCCATACCCTTAAGAGAGTCATAGTTACTCCCGCCGTTTACCCGCGCCGCACTGAATTTCGTCAAGTTGGGTCTGGCAAGCCGCTAACCCGGCCGGCCGGGCCTGACAACGCTCTAGAAACCCGGAACAGGCAGTTTCGTGAACCAACCGCGCACGCTCCTGACAATGCGTTAGCCAACCCTGCTCGGGCAAATCGTTAATCAAGCCCAACCCTGAAACTGCGTTAACCAACCCGGCCATGGCAATTCATTAACCAACCCGGCCCGGGCAAATGGTTAACCAAGCCTAAACCTGACAATTCGTTAACCAACCCGGCCCGGGCAAATGGGTAACCAAGCCGGCCGGGCAAATCGGTAACCGGCCCGGCAGCCCCGACTATTCGACAATCAACCAGCTGAGGACAAGCCCTTCGCCCTCAATAACAACTAGTTCTTGCCCCGCCGTCAAAATGTCCCGGCCGATGTTCATCAGAAACTCCTTGCTGGCCCATGGGCCCCCCTCCATACCCTTAAGAGAGTCATAGTTACTCCCGCCGTTTACCCGCGCCGCACTGAATTTCGTCAAGTTGGGTCTGGCAACCCGCTAACCCGGCCGGCCGGGCCTGACAACGCTCTAGAAACCCGGAACAGGCAGTTTCGTGAACCAACCGCGCACGCTCCTGACAATGCGTTAGCCAACCCTGCTCGGGGAAATCGTTAACCAAGCCCAACCCTGACAATGCGTTAATCAACCCGGCCATGGCAATTCATTAACCAACCCGGCTCGGGCAAATGGTTAACCAAGCCCAACCCTGACAATTAGTTAACCAACCCGGCCCGGGCAAATGGTTAACCAAGCCGGCCGGGCAAATCGGTAACCGGCCCGGCAGCCCCGACTATTCGACAATCAACCAGCTGAGGACAAACCCTTCACCCTCAATAACAACTACGTCTTGCCCCGCCGTCAAAATGTCCCGGCCGATGTTCATCAGAAACTCCTTGCTGGCCCATGGGCCCCCCTCCTTACCTTAAGAGAGTCATAGTTACTCCCGCCGTTTACCCGCGCCGCACTGAATTTCCTCAAGTTGGGTCTGGCAAGCCGCTAACCCGGCCGGCCGGGCCTGACAACGCTCTAGAAACCCGGAACAGGCAGTTTCGTGAACCAACCGCGCACGCTCCTGACAATGCGTTAGCCAACCCTGCTCGGGCAAATCGTTAATCAAGCCCAACCCTGAAACTGCGTTAACCAACCCGGCCATGGCAATTCATTAACCAACCCGGCTCGGGCAAATGGTTAACCAAGCCGGCCGGGCAAATCGTTAACCGGCCCGGCAGCCCCGACAATTCGACAATCAACCCGCTGAGGACAAACCCTTCGCCCTCAATAACAACTAGTTCTTGCCCCGCCGTCAAAATGTCCCGGCCGATGTTCATCAGAAACTCCTTGCTGGCCCATGGGCCCCCCTCCTTACCTTAAGAGAGTCATAGTTACTCCCGCCGTTTACCCGCGCCGCACTGAATTACGTCAAGTTGGGTCTGGCAACCCGCTAACCCGGCCGGCCGGGCCTGACAACGCTCTAGAAACCCGGAACAGGCAGTTTCGTGAACCAACCGCGCACGCTCCTGACAATGCGTTAGCCAACCCTGCTCGGGCAAATCGTTAATCAAGCGCAACCCTGAAACTGCGTTAACCAACCCGGCCATGGCAATTCACTAACCAACCCGGCTCGGGCAAATGGTTAACCAAGCCCAACCCTGACAATTCGGTAACCAACCCGGCTCGGGCAAATGGTTAACCAAGCCGGCCGGGCAAATCGGTAGCCGGCCCGGCAGTCCCGACAATTCGACAATCAACCAGCTGAGGACAAACCCTTCGCCCTCAATGACAACTAGTTCTTGCCCCGCCGTCAAAATGTCCCGGCCGATGTTCATCAGAAACTCCTTGCTGGCCCATGGGCCCCCCTCCTTACCTTAAGAGAGTCATAGTTACTCCCGCCGTTTACCCGCGCCGCACTGAATTTCCTCAAGTTGGGTCTGGCAACCCGCCAACCCGGCCGGCCGGGCCTGACAACGCTCTAGAAACCCGGAACAGGCAGTTTCGTGAACCAACCGCGCACGCTCCTGACAATGCGTTAGCCAACCCTGCTCGGGGAAATCTTTAACCAAGCCCAACCCTGACAATGCGTTAATCAACCCGGCCATGGCAATTCATTAACCAACCCGGCTCGGGCAAATGGTTAACCAAGCCCAACCCTGACAATTAGTTAACCAACCCGGCCCGGGCAAATGGTTAACCAAGCCGGCCGGGCAAATCGCTAACCGGCCCGGCAGCCCCGACTATTCGACAATCAACCAGCTGAGGACAAACCCTTCACCCTCAATAACAACTACGTCTTGCCCCGCCGTCAAAATGTCCCGGCCGATGTTCATCAGAAACTCCTTGCTGGCCCATGGGCCCCCCTCCTTACCTTAAGAGAGTCATAGTTACTCCCGCCGTTTACCCGCGCCGCACTGAATTTCCTCAAGTTGGGTCTGGCAACCCGCTAACCCGGTCGGCCGGGCCTGACAACGCTCTAGAAACCCGGAACAGGCAGTTTCGTGAACCAACCGCGCACGCTCCTGACAATGCGTTAGCCAACCCTGCTCGGGCAAATCGTTAATCAAGCCCAACCCTGAAACTGCGTTAACCAACCCGGCCATGGCAATTCATTAACCAACCCGGCCCGGGCAAATGGTTAACCAAGCCTAAACCTGACAATTCGTTAACCAACCCGGCCCGGGCAAATGGGTAACCAAGCCGGCCGGGCAAATCGGTAACCGGCCCGGCAGCCCCGACTATTCGACAATCAACCAGCTGAGGACAAGCCCTTCGCCCTCAATAACAACTAGTTCTTGCCCCGCCGTCAAAATGTCCCGGCCGATGTTCATCAGAAACTCCTTGCTGGCCCATGGGCCCCCCTCCATACCCTTAAGAGAGTCATAGTTACTCCCGCCGTTTACCCGCGCCGCACTGAATTTCGTCAAGTTGGGTCTGGCAAGCCGCTAACCCGGCCGGCCGGGCCTGACAACGCTCTAGAAACCCGGAACAGGCAGTTTCGTGAACCAACCGCGCACGCTCCTGACAATGCGTTAGCCAACCCTGCTCGGGCAAATCGTTAATCAAGCCCAACCCTGAAACTGCGTTAACCAACCCGGCCATGGCAATTCATTAACCAACCCGGCCCGGGCAAATGGTTAACCAAGCCCAACCCTGACAATTCGTTAACCAACCCAACCATGACAATTCGCTAACCAACCCGGCCCGGGCAAATGGTTAACCAAGCCTAAACCTGACAATTCGTTAACCAACCCGGCCCGGGCAAATGGGTAACCAAGCCGGCCGGGCAAATCGGTAACCGGCCCGGCAGCCCCGACTATTCGACAATCAACCAGCTGAGGACAAGCCCTTCGCCCTCAATAACAACTAGTTCTTGCCCCGCCGTCAAAATGTCCCGGCCGATGTTCATCAGAAACTCCTTGCTGGCCTTAAGTCATAGTTACTCCCGCCGAATACCGGCGCTTCACTGAATTTCGTCAAGCTGGCCCTGTCAAATCCTTAACCCGACCGGACCCTGACAATTCGATAAAAAAAACCAGCTGGCGCAGCCCACCTCTTCCAATGCTACGGCGCACGGGGCCCGCGCGGTGGGTGGGTGGGTGGGTGTGTGGGTGTGTGAGCTTGAACCATGTGTCCGGAGATCGGGTGGTCCAGGGAGTTTTGGTTACCCAGGTG
>NC_092381.1:117047948-117060448 GCF_030028105.1 Mobula birostris | reverse complement strand
GCGGGGCACCTCGGGCCCGCCCGACGGGGCAGATCCGACCTTCACAGGCTTCCGACGGCAATTGGTTAACCGGCGTGGCGCCGAGGGCACGCGGCTGGCTCGGCGGGCGGCCCTCCGGTAGTGCCGCCGTCGATCGGCCGCCTCGGTCGGCAGGAGGGCCCCGAAGTCGCCTTCATTCTGACTTCCGAGTCGGGACTTAGATTACTTTCGACTCTTCAGCCAAGGTCTCGGATCGACGGCGGGACCTGCGGTTGTCCCTCCGAAAATGCCGCCGCTCGGCCGGCACGGCCCGCCGAATACGTCCCCTTACTGGCTCCCGCCTCGGGACTTTGTCAGAAATTCATTCGGGCAAGGTTTCCATTCGGCGGCCGGAGCACCGGTAGTCATACGGAAAATGCCGCCCCTCGGCCGGCATGGGCCTGCGAATAGGTCCCGCTGACAGACTTCCGCAATTGGGTATTTGTCCGAAAATCCATACCGGCAATCTTCGGAATCGTGCGGAAAAGCTGCCGCGTGGCCCGGGTTAACCAATTGGGGAGGCCGGTGCCATCTACCGAATACTTCAACAACTCGTGAAAACGGCCTCCCTATATATCTGCAGGAACCCCGCCAATGCCCCCGTACAGAAATTGCATGTGTCAAAGGGGCGGCCGAATCTGACCCCGGCGGCCGAGCCTCTGGAACTCCGGGTCGGCCTCGGCCGGCAAATCCGACCCCCATCCAGACTTCCGGAGCGGACTTGGTTAACGAATTGCCACCGGGCAAATGGTTAACCGACAGATCTTGGAGGCTCGTTACCCAAGCCATCCCCCGCCGGTGCGAAAAGTTAACAATCAGCGGGCGGGCAATTCGTGAACCGAACGGGACCGGGCAATTCGTTAACCATTCGGAACCGGGCAATTCGTTAACCAACCTTGTCCTGGCAATGAGTGCACCAACCCGGCCGGACAATTCGTTAACCAAGCTGGCTCTGGCAATTCGTTAACCAACCTGGCCGGGACAATTCGTTAACCAACCCGGCCGGACAATTCGTTAACCAAGCTGGCTCTGGCAATTCGTTAACCTACCCGGCCATGGCAATTCGTTAACCAACCTGACCCTGACAATTCGTTAACCAACCCTGTCCTGGCAATGAGTGCACCAACCCGGCCGGACAATTCGGTAACCAACCAGACCCTGGCAATTCGTTAACCAACCAGGACGGGCAATTCGTCAACCAACCCTGTCCTGGCAATGAGTGCACCAACCCGGCCGGACAATTCGGTAACCAACCAGACCCTGGCAATTCGTTAACCAACCAGGACGGGCAATTCGTCAACCAACCCTGTCCTGGCAATGAGTGCACCAACCCGGCCGGACAATTCGGTAACCAACCAGACCCTGGCAATTCGTTAACCAACCTGACCCGGACAATTCGTTAACCAACCAGGACGGGCAATTCGTTAACCAACCAGGCCCGGACAATACTTTAACCACCCTGGTTTTCCAATTCGTGAACCAACTGGGAACGGACAATTCGGTAACCAACCCTGTCCTGGCAATGAGTGCACCAACCCGGCCGGACAATTCGTTAACCACCCTGTCCTTGCCAATTCGTGAACCAACTGGGAACGGACAATTCGTTAACCAACCCGGCCGGACAATTCGTTAACCAAGCTGGCTCTGGCAATTCGTTAACCTACCCGGCCATGGCAATTCGTTAACCAACCTGACCCTGACAATTCGTTAACCAGCCAGGACGGGCAATTCGTTAACCAACCTGGCCCGGACAATTCGTTAACCAGCCAGGACGGGCAATTCGTTAACCAACCTGGCCCGGACAATTCCTTAACCACCCTGGCCTTGCCAATTCGTGAACCAACTGGGAACGGACAATTCATTAAACAACCCTGTCCTGGCAATGAGTGCACCAACCCAGCCGGACAATTCGTTAACCAGTCTGACCCGGACAATTCGTTAACCAACCCTGCACGGTCAAGTCGTTAACCAAGCCCAAACCCGACAATTCGTTAACCAACCCATACGTGGCAATTCGCTAAACAACCCGGCTCGGGCAAATGGTTAACCAAGCCGGCCGGGCAAATCGGTAACCGGCCCGGCAGTCCCGACAATTCGACAATCAACCAGCTGAGGACAAACCCTTCGCCCTCAATAACAACTAGTTCTTGCCCCGCCGTCAAAATGTCCCGGCCGATGTTCATCAGAAACTCCTTGCTGGCCCATGGGCCCCCCCTCCTTACCTTAAGAGAGTCATAGTTACTCCCGCCGTTTACCCGCGCCGCACTGAATTTCGTCAAGTTGGGTCTGGCAAGCCGCTAACCCGGCCGGCCGGGCCTGACAACGCTCTAGAAACCCGGAACAGGCAGTTTCGTGAACCAACCGCGCACGCTCCTGACAATGCGTTAGCCAACCCTGCTCGGGCAAATCGTTAATCAAGCCCAACCCTGAAACTGCGTTAACCAACCCGGCCCGGGCAAATGGTTAACCAAGCCCAACCCTGACAATTCGGTAACCAACCCGGCCCGGGCAAATGGTTAACCAAGCCGGCCGGGCAAATCGGTAACCGGCCCGGCAGCCCCGACTATTCGACAATCAACCAGCTGAGGACAAACCCTTCACCCTCAATAACAACTACGTCTTGCCCCGCCGTCAAAATGTCCCGGCCGATGTTCATCAGAAACTCCTTGCTGGCCCATGGGCCCCCCTCCATACCTTAAGAGAGTCATAGTTACTCCCGCCGTTTACCCGCGCCGCACTGAATTTCGTCAAGTTGGGTCTGGCAAGCCGCTAACCCGGCCGGCCGGGCCTGACAACGCTCTAGAAACCCGGAACAGGCAGTTTCGTGAACCAACCGCGCACGCTCCTGACAATGCGTTAGCCAACCCTGCTCGGGCAAATCGTTAATCAAGCCCAACCCTGAAACTGCGTTAACCAACCCGGCCATGGCAATTCATTAACCAACCCGGCTCGGGCAAATGGTTAACCAAGCCCAACCCTGACAATTCGGTAACCAACCCGGCTCGGGCAAATGGTTAACCAAGCCGGCCGGGCAAATCGCTAACCGGCCCGGCAGTCCCGACAATTCGACAATCAACCCGCTGAGGACAAACCCTTCGCCCTCAATAACAACTAGTTCTTGCCCCGCCGTCAAAATGTCCCGGCCGATGTTCATCAGAAACTCCTTGCTGGCCCATGGGCCCCCCTCCTTAAGAGAGTCATAGTTACTCCCGCCGTTTACCCGCGCCGCACTGAATTTCGTCAAGTTGGGTCTGGCAAGCCGCTAACCCGGCCGGCCGGGCCTGACAACGCTCTGGAAACCCGGAACAGGCAGTTTCGTGAACCAACCGCGCACCCTCCTGACAATGCGTTAGCCAACCCTGCTCGGGCAAATCGTTAATCAAGCCCAACCCTGAAACTGCGTTAACCAACCCGGCCATGGCAATTCAGTAACCAACCCGGCCCGGGCAAATGGTTAACCAAGCCCAACCCTGACAATTCGTTAACCAACCCGGCCCGGGCAAATGGTTAACCAAGCCGGCCGGGCAAATCGCTAACCGGCCCGGCAGTCCCGACAATTCGACAATCAACCAGCTGAGGACAAGCCCTTCGCCCTCAATAACAACTAGTTCTTGCCCCGCCGTCAAAATGTCCCGGCCGATGTTCATCAGAAACTCCTTGCTGGCCCATGGGCCCCCCTCCATACCTTAAGAGAGTCATAGTTACTCCCGCCGTTTACCCGCGCCGCACTGAATTTCGTCAAGTTGGGTCTGGCAAGCCGCTAACCCGGCCGGCCGGGCCTGACAACGCTCTAGAAACCCGGAACAGGCAGTTTCGTGAACCAACCGCGCACGCTCCTGACAATGCGTTAGCCAACCCTGCTCGGGCAAATCGTTAATCAAGCCCAACCCTGAAACTGCGTTAACCAACCCGGCCATGGCAATTCATTAACCAACCCGGCTCGGGCAAATGGTTAACCAAGCCCAACCCTGACAATTCGGTAACCAACCCGGCTCGGGCAAATGGTTAACCAAGCCGGCCGGGCAAATCGCTAACCGGCCCGGCAGTCCCGACAATTCGACAATCAACCAGCTGAGGACAAGCCCTTCGCCCTCAATAACAACTAGTTCTTGCCCCGCCGTCATAATGTCCCGGCCGATGTTCATCAGAAACTCCTTGCTGGCCCATGGGCCCCCCTCCATACCCTTAAGAGAGTCATAGTTACTCCCGCCGTTTACCCGCGCCGCACTGAATTTCGTCAAGTTGGGTCTGGCAAGCCGCTAACCCGGCCGGCCGGGCCTGACAACGCTCTAGAAACCCGGAACAGGCAGTTTCGTGAACCAACCGCGCACGCTCCTGACAATGCGTTAGCCAACCCTGCTCGGGCAAATCGTTAATCAAGCCCAACCCTGAAACTGCGTTAACCAACCCGGCCATGGCAATTCATTAACCAACCCGGCCCGGGCAAATGGTTAACCAAGCCTAAACCTGACAATTCGTTAACCAACCCGGCCCGGGCAAATGGGTAACCAAGCCGGCCGGGCAAATCGGTAACCGGCCCGGCAGCCCCGACTATTCGACAATCAACCAGCTGAGGACAAGCCCTTCGCCCTCAATAACAACTAGTTCTTGCCCCGCCGTCAAAATGTCCCGGCCGATGTTCATCAGAAACTCCTTGCTGGCCCATGGGCCCCCCTCCATACCCTTAAGAGAGTCATAGTTACTCCCGCCGTTTACCCGCGCCGCACTGAATTTCGTCAAGTTGGGTCTGGCAACCCGCTAACCCGGCCGGCCGGGCCTGACAACGCTCTAGAAACCCGGAACAGGCAGTTTCGTGAACCAACCGCGCACGCTCCTGACAATGCGTTAGCCAACCCTGCTCGGGGAAATCGTTAACCAAGCCCAACCCTGACAATGCGTTAATCAACCCGGCCATGGCAATTCATTAACCAACCCGGCTCGGGCAAATGGTTAACCAAGCCCAACCCTGACAATTAGTTAACCAACCCGGCCCGGGCAAATGGTTAACCAAGCCGGCCGGGCAAATCGGTAACCGGCCCGGCAGCCCCGACTATTCGACAATCAACCAGCTGAGGACAAACCCTTCACCCTCAATAACAACTACGTCTTGCCCCGCCGTCAAAATGTCCCGGCCGATGTTCATCAGAAACTCCTTGCTGGCCCATGGGCCCCCCTCCTTACCTTAAGAGAGCATAGTTACTCCCGCCGTTTACCCGCGCCGCACTGAATTTCCTCAAGTTGGGTCTGGCAACCCGCTAACCCGGCCGGCCGGGCCTGACAACGCTCTAGAAACCCGGAACAGGCAGTTTCGTGAACCAACCGCGCACGCTCCTGACAATGCGTTAGCCAACCCTGCTCGGGCAAATCGTTAATCAAGCCCAACCCTGAAACTGCGTTAACCAACCCGGCCCGGGCAAATGGTTAACCAAGCCCAACCCTGACAATTCGGTAACCAACCCGGCCCGGGCAAATGGTTAACCAAGCCGGCCGGGCAAATCGGTAACCGGCCCGGCAGCCCCGACTATTCGACAATCAACCAGCTGAGGACAAACCCTTCACCCTCAATAACAACTACGTCTTGCCCCGCCGTCAAAATGTCCCGGCCGATGTTCATCAGAAACTCCTTGCTGGCCCATGGGCCCCCCTCCATACCTTAAGAGAGTCATAGTTACTCCCGCCGTTTACCCGCGCCGCACTGAATTTCGTCAAGTTGGGTCTGGCAAGCCGCTAACCCGGCCGGCCGGGCCTGACAACGCTCTAGAAACCCGGAACAGGCAGTTTCGTGAACCAACCGCGCACGCTCCTGACAATGCGTTAGCCAACCCTGCTCGGGCAAATCGTTAATCAAGCCCAACCCTGAAACTGCGTTAACCAACCCGGCCATGGCAATTCATTAACCAACCCGGCTCGGGCAAATGGTTAACCAAGCCCAACCCTGACAATTCGGTAACCAACCCGGCTCGGGCAAATGGTTAACCAAGCCGGCCGGGCAAATCGCTAACCGGCCCGGCAGTCCCGACAATTCGACAATCAACCAGCTGAGGACAAGCCCTTCGCCCTCAATAACAACTAGTTCTTGCCCCGCCGTCATAATGTCCCGGCCGATGTTCATCAGAAACTCCTTGCTGGCCCATGGGCCCCCCTCCATACCCTTAAGAGAGTCATAGTTACTCCCGCCGTTTACCCGCGCCGCACTGAATTTCGTCAAGTTGGGTCTGGCAAGCCGCTAACCCGGCCGGCCGGGCCTGACAACGCTCTAGAAACCCGGAACAGGCAGTTTCGTGAACCAACCGCGCACGCTCCTGACAATGCGTTAGCCAACCCTGCTCGGGCAAATCGTTAATCAAGCCCAACCCTGAAACTGCGTTAACCAACCCGGCCATGGCAATTCATTAACCAACCCGGCCCGGGCAAATGGTTAACCAAGCCTAAACCTGACAATTCGTTAACCAACCCGGCCCGGGCAAATGGGTAACCAAGCCGGCCGGGCAAATCGGTAACCGGCCCGGCAGCCCCGACTATTCGACAATCAACCAGCTGAGGACAAGCCCTTCGCCCTCAATAACAACTAGTTCTTGCCCCGCCGTCAAAATGTCCCGGCCGATGTTCATCAGAAACTCCTTGCTGGCCCATGGGCCCCCCTCCATACCCTTAAGAGAGTCATAGTTACTCCCGCCGTTTACCCGCGCCGCACTGAATTTCGTCAAGTTGGGTCTGGCAACCCGCTAACCCGGCCGGCCGGGCCTGACAACGCTCTAGAAACCCGGAACAGGCAGTTTCGTGAACCAACCGCGCACGCTCCTGACAATGCGTTAGCCAACCCTGCTCGGGGAAATCGTTAACCAAGCCCAACCCTGACAATGCGTTAATCAACCCGGCCATGGCAATTCATTAACCAACCCGGCTCGGGCAAATGGTTAACCAAGCCCAACCCTGACAATTAGTTAACCAACCCGGCCCGGGCAAATGGTTAACCAAGCCGGCCGGGCAAATCGGTAACCGGCCCGGCAGCCCCGACTATTCGACAATCAACCAGCTGAGGACAAACCCTTCACCCTCAATAACAACTACGTCTTGCCCCGCCGTCAAAATGTCCCGGCCGATGTTCATCAGAAACTCCTTGCTGGCCCATGGGCCCCCCTCCTTACCTTAAGAGAGCATAGTTACTCCCGCCGTTTACCCGCGCCGCACTGAATTTCCTCAAGTTGGGTCTGGCAACCCGCTAACCCGGCCGGCCGGGCCTGACAACGCTCTAGAAACCCGGAACAGGCAGTTTCGTGAACCAACCGCGCACGCTCCTGACAATGCGTTAGCCAACCCTGCTCGGGCAAATCGTTAATCAAGCCCAACCCTGAAACTGCGTTAACCAACCCGGCCCGGGCAAATGGTTAACCAAGCCCAACCCTGACAATTCGGTAACCAACCCGGCCCGGGCAAATGGTTAACCAAGCCGGCCGGGCAAATCGGTAACCGGCCCGGCAGCCCCGACTATTCGACAATCAACCAGCTGAGGACAAACCCTTCACCCTCAATAACAACTACGTCTTGCCCCGCCGTCAAAATGTCCCGGCCGATGTTCATCAGAAACTCCTTGCTGGCCCATGGGCCCCCCTCCATACCTTAAGAGAGTCATAGTTACTCCCGCCGTTTACCCGCGCCGCACTGAATTTCGTCAAGTTGGGTCTGGCAAGCCGCTAACCCGGCCGGCCGGGCCTGACAACGCTCTAGAAACCCGGAACAGGCAGTTTCGTGAACCAACCGCGCACGCTCCTGACAATGCGTTAGCCAACCCTGCTCGGGCAAATCGTTAATCAAGCCCAACCCTGAAACTGCGTTAACCAACCCGGCCATGGCAATTCATTAACCAACCCGGCTCGGGCAAATGGTTAACCAAGCCCAACCGTGACAATTCGGTAACCAACCCGGCTCGGGCAAATGGTTAACCAAGCCGGCCGGGCAAATCGCTAACCGGCCCGGCAGTCCCGACAATTCGACAATCAACCCGCTGAGGACAAACCCTTCGCCCTCAATAACAACTAGTTCTTGCCCCGCCGTCAAAATGTCCCGGCCGATGTTCATCAGAAACTCCTTGCTGGCCCATGGGCCCCCCTCCTTAAGAGAGTCATAGTTACTCCCGCCGTTTACCCGCGCCGCACTGAATTTCGTCAAGTTGGGTCTGGCAAGCCGCTAACCCGGCCGGCCGGGCCTGACAACGCTCTAGAAACCCGGAACAGGCAGTTTCGTGAACCAACCGCGCACGCTCCTGACAATGCGTTAGCCAACCCTGCTCGGGCAAATCGTTAATCAAGCCCAACCCTGAAACTGCGTTAACCAACCCGGCCATGGCAATTCATTAACCAACCCGGCTCGGGCAAATGGTTAACCAAGCCCAACCCTGACAATTCGGTAACCAACCCGGCTCGGGCAAATGGTTAACCAAGCCGGCCGGGCAAATCGCTAACCGGCCCGGCAGTCCCGACAATTCGACAATCAACCAGCTGAGGACAAGCCCTTCGCCCTCAATAACAACTAGTTCTTGCCCCGCCGTCATAATGTCCCGGCCGATGTTCATCAGAAACTCCTTGCTGGCCCATGGGCCCCCCTCCATACCCTTAAGAGAGTCATAGTTACTCCCGCCGTTTACCCGCGCCGCACTGAATTTCGTCAAGTTGGGTCTGGCAAGCCGCTAACCCGGCCGGCCGGGCCTGACAACGCTCTAGAAACCCGGAACAGGCAGTTTCGTGAACCAACCGCGCACGCTCCTGACAATGCGTTAGCCAACCCTGCTCGGGCAAATCGTTAATCAAGCCCAACCCTGAAACTGCGTTAACCAACCCGGCCATGGCAATTCATTAACCAACCCGGCCCGGGCAAATGGTTAACCAAGCCTAAACCTGACAATTCGTTAACCAACCCGGCCCGGGCAAATGGGTAACCAAGCCGGCCGGGCAAATCGGTAACCGGCCCGGCAGCCCCGACTATTCGACAATCAACCAGCTGAGGACAAGCCCTTCGCCCTCAATAACAACTAGTTCTTGCCCCGCCGTCAAAATGTCCCGGCCGATGTTCATCAGAAACTCCTTGCTGGCCCATGGGCCCCCCTCCATACCCTTAAGAGAGTCATAGTTACTCCCGCCGTTTACCCGCGCCGCACTGAATTTCGTCAAGTTGGGTCTGGCAACCCGCTAACCCGGCCGGCCGGGCCTGACAACGCTCTAGAAACCCGGAACAGGCAGTTTCGTGAACCAACCGCGCACGCTCCTGACAATGCGTTAGCCAACCCTGCTCGGGGAAATCGTTAACCAAGCCCAACCCTGACAATGCGTTAATCAACCCGGCCATGGCAATTCATTAACCAACCCGGCTCGGGCAAATGGTTAACCAAGCCCAACCCTGACAATTAGTTAACCAACCCGGCCCGGGCAAATGGTTAACCAAGCCGGCCGGGCAAATCGGTAACCGGCCCGGCAGCCCCGACTATTCGACAATCAACCAGCTGAGGACAAACCCTTCACCCTCAATAACAACTACGTCTTGCCCCGCCGTCAAAATGTCCCGGCCGATGTTCATCAGAAACTCCTTGCTGGCCCATGGGCCCCCCTCCTTACCTTAAGAGAGTCATAGTTACTCCCGCCGTTTACCCGCGCCGCACTGAATTTCCTCAAGTTGGGTCTGGCAACCCGCTAACCCGGCCGGCCGGGCCTGACAACGCTCTAGAAACCCGGAACAGGCAGTTTCGTGAACCAACCGCGCACGCTCCTGACAATGCGTTAGCCAACCCTGCTCGGGCAAATCGTTAATCAAGCCCAACCCTGAAACTGCGTTAACCAACCCGGCCATGGCAATTCATTAACCAACCCGGCTCGGGCAAATGGTTAACCAAGCCGGCCGGGCAAATCGTTAACCGGCCCGGCAGCCCCGACAATTCGACAATCAACCCGCTGAGGACAAACCCTTCGCCCTCAATAACAACTAGTTCTTGCCCCGCCGTCAAAATGTCCCGGCCGATGTTCATCAGAAACTCCTTGCTGGCCCATGGGCCCCCCTCCTTACCTTAAGAGAGTCATAGTTACTCCCGCCGTTTACCCGCGCCGCACTGAATTACGTCAAGTTGGGTCTGGCAACCCGCTAACCCGGCCGGCCGGGCCTGACAACGCTCTAGAAACCCGGAACAGGCAGTTTCGTGAACCAACCGCGCACGCTCCTGACAATGCGTTAGCCAACCCTGCTCGGGCAAATCGTTAATCAAGCCCAACCCTGAAACTGCGTTAACCAACCCGGCCATGGCAATTCACTAACCAACCCGGCTCGGGCAAATGGTTAACCAAGCCCAACCCTGACAATTCGGTAACCAACCCGGCTCGGGCAAATGGTTAACCAAGCCGGCCGGGCAAATCGGTAGCCGGCCCGGCAGTCCCGACAATTCGACAATCAACCAGCTGAGGACAAACCCTTCGCCCTCAATAACAACTAGTTCTTGCCCCGCCGTCAAAATGTCCCGGCCGATGTTCATCAGAAACTCCTTGCTGGCCCATGGGCCCCCCTCCTTACCTTAAGAGAGTCATAGTTACTCCCGCCGTTTACCCGCGCCGCACTGAATTTCCTCAAGTTGGGTCTGGCAACCCGCCAACCCGGCCGGCCGGGCCTGACAACGCTCTAGAAACCCGGAACAGGCAGTTTCGTGAACCAACCGCGCACGCTCCTGACAATGCGTTAGCCAACCCTGCTCGGGGAAATCTTTAACCAAGCCCAACCCTGACAATGCGTTAATCAACCCGGCCATGGCAATTCATTAACCAACCCGGCTCGGGCAAATGGTTAACCAAGCCCAACCCTGACAATTAGTTAACCAACCCGGCCCGGGCAAATGGTTAACCAAGCCGGCCGGGCAAATCGCTAACCGGCCCGGCAGCCCCGACTATTCGACAATCAACCAGCTGAGGACAAACCCTTCACCCTCAATAACAACTACGTCTTGCCCCGCCGTCAAAATGTCCCGGCCGATGTTCATCAGAAACTCCTTGCTGGCCCATGGGCCCCCCTCCTTACCTTAAGAGAGTCATAGTTACTCCCGCCGTTTACCCGCGCCGCACTGAATTTCCTCAAGTTGGGTCTGGCAACCCGCTAACCCGGTCGGCCGGGCCTGACAACGCTCTAGAAACCCGGAACAGGCAGTTTCGTGAACCAACCGCGCACGCTCCTGACAATGCGTTAGCCAACCCTGCTCGGGCAAATCGTTAATCAAGCCCAACCCTGAAACTGCGTTAACCAACCCGGCCATGGCAATTCATTAACCAACCCGGCCCGGGCAAATGGTTAACCAAGCCTAAACCTGACAATTCGTTAACCAACCCGGCCCGGGCAAATGGGTAACCAAGCCGGCCGGGCAAATCGGTAACCGGCCCGGCAGCCCCGACTATTCGACAATCAACCAGCTGAGGACAAGCCCTTCGCCCTCAATAACAACTAGTTCTTGCCCCGCCGTCAAAATGTCCCGGCCGATGTTCATCAGAAACTCCTTGCTGGCCCATGGGCCCCCCTCCATACCCTTAAGAGAGTCATAGTTACTCCCGCCGTTTACCCGCGCCGCACTGAATTTCGTCAAGTTGGGTCTGGCAAGCCGCTAACCCGGCCGGCCGGGCCTGACAACGCTCTAGAAACCCGGAACAGGCAGTTTCGTGAACCAACCGCGCACGCTCCTGACAATGCGTTAGCCAACCCTGCTCGGGCAAATCGTTAATCAAGCCCAACCCTGAAACTGCGTTAACCAACCCGGCCATGGCAATTCATTAACCAACCCGGCCCGGGCAAATGGTTAACCAAGCCCAACCCTGACAATTCGTTAACCAACCCGGCCCGGGCAAATGGTTAACCAAGCCGGCCGGGCAAATCGGTAACCGGCCCGGCAGCCCCGACTATTCGACAATCAACCAGCTGAGGACAAACCCTTCACCCTCAATAACAACTACGTCTTGCCCCGCCGTCAAAATGTCCCGGCCGATGTTCATCAGAAACTCCTTGCTGGCCCATGGGCCCCCCCTCCTTACCTTAAGAGAGTCATAGTTACTCCCGCCGTTTACCCGCGCCGCACTGAATTTCGTCAAGTTGGGTCTGGCAAGCCGCTAACCCGGCCGGCCGGGCCTGACAACGCTCTACAAACCCGGAACAGGCAGTTTCGTGAACCAACCGCGCACGCTCCTGACAATGTGTTCACCCACCTTGCTCGGGCAAATCGTTAACCAAGCCCAAACCCGACAATTCGTTAACCAACCCAACCATGACAATTCGCTAACCAACCCGGCCCGGGCAAATGGTTAACCAAGCCTAAACCTGACAATTCGTTAACCAACCCGGCCCGGGCAAATGGGTAACCAAGCCGGCCGGGCAAATCGGTAACCGGCCCGGCAGCCCCGACTATTCGACAATCAACCAGCTGAGGACAAGCCCTTCGCCCTCAATAACAACTAGTTCTTGCCCCGCCG
>NC_092381.1:117022948-117035448 GCF_030028105.1 Mobula birostris | reverse complement strand
GCACTGTGTCAACCGTACCACTAGTCACCCTGCTAAGTGTGTCTGGAAAACGTGTTCCCGTAAATCTCCGGGAACCCCGCCAATCCCCCCGTACAGAAATTGCATGTGTCAAGTCGGCGGGATGCCTCCCGGAAGTCCTGCCGGGAAGGTCGCACTCTGGCCCCGCCAGGCGGGGCAAATCCGACCCCCATAGTGACTTCCGGGCCTAACTCGTTAACCAGAGCCGCGACAGACCGTGCAACAATGACATGTGTCAAACCGGCGGCACGACGCCCGGAGCTCATGCCGGTCGCGGGGCACCTCGGGCCCGCCCGACGGGGCAGATCCGACCTTCACAGGCTTCCGACGGCAATTGGTTAACCGGCGTGGCGCCGAGGGCACGCGGCTGGCTCGGCGGGCGGCCCTCCGGTAGTGCCGCCGTCGATCGGCCGCCTCGGTCGGCAGGAGGGCCCCGAAGTCGCCTTCATTCTGACTTCCGAGTCGGGACTTAGATTACTTTCGACTCTTCAGCCAAGGTCTCGGATCGACGGCGGGACCTGCGGTTGTCCCTCCGAAAATGCCGCCGCTCGGCCGGCACGGCCCGCCGAATACGTCCCCTTACTGGCTCCCGCCTCGGGACTTTGTCAGAAATTCATTCGGGCAAGGTTTCCATTCGGCGGCCGGAGCACCGGTAGTCATACGGAAAATGCCGCCCCTCGGCCGGCATGGGCCTGCGAATAGGTCCCGCTGACAGACTTCCGCAATTGGGTATTTGTCCGAAAATCCATACCGGCAATCTTCGGAATCGTGCGGAAAAGCTGCCGCGTGGCCCGGGTTAACCAATTGGGGAGGCCGGTGCCATCTACCGAATACTTCAACAACTCGTGAAAACGGCCTCCCTATATATCTGCAGGAACCCCGCCAATGCCCCCGTACAGAAATTGCATGTGTCAAAGGGGCGGCCGAATCTGACCCCGGCGGCCGAGCCTCTGGAACTCCGGGTCGGCCTCGGCCGGCAAATCCGACCCCCATCCAGACTTCCGGAGCGGACTTGGTTAACGAATTGCCACCGGGCAAATGGTTAACCGACAGATCTTGGAGGCTCGTTACCCAAGCCATCCCCCGCCGGTGCGAAAAGTTAACAATCAGCGGGCGGGCAATTCGTGAACCGAACGGGACCGGGCAATTCGTTAACCATTCGGAACCGGGCAATTCGTTAACCAACCTTGTCCTGGCAATGAGTGCACCAACCCGGCCGGACAATTCGTTAACCAAGCTGGCTCTGGCAATTCGTTAACCAACCTGGCCGGGACAATTCGTTAACCAACCCGGCCGGACAATTCGTTAACCAAGCTGGCTCTGGCAATTCGTTAACCTACCCGGCCATGGCAATTCGTTAACCAACCTGACCCTGACAATTCGTTAACCAACCCTGTCCTGGCAATGAGTGCACCAACCCGGCCGGACAATTCGGTAACCAACCAGACCCTGGCAATTCGTTAACCAACCAGGACGGGCAATTCGTCAACCAACCCTGTCCTGGCAATGAGTGCACCAACCCGGCCGGACAATTCGGTAACCAACCAGACCCTGGCAATTCGTTAACCAACCAGGACGGGCAATTCGTCAACCAACCCTGTCCTGGCAATGAGTGCACCAACCCGGCCGGACAATTCGGTAACCAACCAGACCCTGGCAATTCGTTAACCAACCTGACCCGGACAATTCGTTAACCAACCAGGACGGGCAATTCGTTAACCAACCAGGCCCGGACAATACTTTAACCACCCTGGTTTTCCAATTCGTGAACCAACTGGGAACGGACAATTCGGTAACCAACCCTGTCCTGGCAATGAGTGCACCAACCCGGCCGGACAATTCGTTAACCACCCTGTCCTTGCCAATTCGTGAACCAACTGGGAACGGACAATTCGTTAACCAACCCGGCCGGACAATTCGTTAACCAAGCTGGCTCTGGCAATTCGTTAACCTACCCGGCCATGGCAATTCGTTAACCAACCTGACCCTGACAATTCGTTAACCAGCCAGGACGGGCAATTCGTTAACCAACCTGGCCCGGACAATTCGTTAACCAGCCAGGACGGGCAATTCGTTAACCAACCTGGCCCGGACAATTCCTTAACCACCCTGGCCTTGCCAATTCGTGAACCAACTGGGAACGGACAATTCATTAAACAACCCTGTCCTGGCAATGAGTGCACCAACCCAGCCGGACAATTCGTTAACCAGTCTGACCCGGACAATTCGTTAACCAACCCTGCACGGTCAAGTCGTTAACCAAGCCCAAACCCGACAATTCGTTAACCAACCCATACGTGGCAATTCGCTAAACAACCCGGCTCGGGCAAATGGTTAACCAAGCCGGCCGGGCAAATCGGTAACCGGCCCGGCAGTCCCGACAATTCGACAATCAACCAGCTGAGGACAAACCCTTCGCCCTCAATAACAACTAGTTCTTGCCCCGCCGTCAAAATGTCCCGGCCGATGTTCATCAGAAACTCCTTGCTGGCCCATGGGCCCCCCCTCCTTACCTTAAGAGAGTCATAGTTACTCCCGCCGTTTACCCGCGCCGCACTGAATTTCGTCAAGTTGGGTCTGGCAAGCCGCTAACCCGGCCGGCCGGGCCTGACAACGCTCTAGAAACCCGGAACAGGCAGTTTCGTGAACCAACCGCGCACGCTCCTGACAATGCGTTAGCCAACCCTGCTCGGGCAAATCGTTAATCAAGCCCAACCCTGAAACTGCGTTAACCAACCCGGCCCGGGCAAATGGTTAACCAAGCCCAACCCTGACAATTCGGTAACCAACCCGGCCCGGGCAAATGGTTAACCAAGCCGGCCGGGCAAATCGGTAACCGGCCCGGCAGCCCCGACTATTCGACAATCAACCAGCTGAGGACAAACCCTTCACCCTCAATAACAACTACGTCTTGCCCCGCCGTCAAAATGTCCCGGCCGATGTTCATCAGAAACTCCTTGCTGGCCCATGGGCCCCCCTCCATACCTTAAGAGAGTCATAGTTACTCCCGCCGTTTACCCGCGCCGCACTGAATTTCGTCAAGTTGGGTCTGGCAAGCCGCTAACCCGGCCGGCCGGGCCTGACAACGCTCTAGAAACCCGGAACAGGCAGTTTCGTGAACCAACCGCGCACGCTCCTGACAATGCGTTAGCCAACCCTGCTCGGGCAAATCGTTAATCAAGCCCAACCCTGAAACTGCGTTAACCAACCCGGCCATGGCAATTCATTAACCAACCCGGCTCGGGCAAATGGTTAACCAAGCCCAACCCTGACAATTCGGTAACCAACCCGGCTCGGGCAAATGGTTAACCAAGCCGGCCGGGCAAATCGCTAACCGGCCCGGCAGTCCCGACAATTCGACAATCAACCCGCTGAGGACAAACCCTTCGCCCTCAATAACAACTAGTTCTTGCCCCGCCGTCAAAATGTCCCGGCCGATGTTCATCAGAAACTCCTTGCTGGCCCATGGGCCCCCCTCCTTAAGAGAGTCATAGTTACTCCCGCCGTTTACCCGCGCCGCACTGAATTTCGTCAAGTTGGGTCTGGCAAGCCGCTAACCCGGCCGGCCGGGCCTGACAACGCTCTGGAAACCCGGAACAGGCAGTTTCGTGAACCAACCGCGCACCCTCCTGACAATGCGTTAGCCAACCCTGCTCGGGCAAATCGTTAATCAAGCCCAACCCTGAAACTGCGTTAACCAACCCGGCCATGGCAATTCAGTAACCAACCCGGCCCGGGCAAATGGTTAACCAAGCCCAACCCTGACAATTCGTTAACCAACCCGGCCCGGGCAAATGGTTAACCAAGCCGGCCGGGCAAATCGCTAACCGGCCCGGCAGTCCCGACAATTCGACAATCAACCAGCTGAGGACAAGCCCTTCGCCCTCAATAACAACTAGTTCTTGCCCCGCCGTCAAAATGTCCCGGCCGATGTTCATCAGAAACTCCTTGCTGGCCCATGGGCCCCCCTCCATACCTTAAGAGAGTCATAGTTACTCCCGCCGTTTACCCGCGCCGCACTGAATTTCGTCAAGTTGGGTCTGGCAAGCCGCTAACCCGGCCGGCCGGGCCTGACAACGCTCTAGAAACCCGGAACAGGCAGTTTCGTGAACCAACCGCGCACGCTCCTGACAATGCGTTAGCCAACCCTGCTCGGGCAAATCGTTAATCAAGCCCAACCCTGAAACTGCGTTAACCAACCCGGCCATGGCAATTCATTAACCAACCCGGCTCGGGCAAATGGTTAACCAAGCCCAACCCTGACAATTCGGTAACCAACCCGGCTCGGGCAAATGGTTAACCAAGCCGGCCGGGCAAATCGCTAACCGGCCCGGCAGTCCCGACAATTCGACAATCAACCAGCTGAGGACAAGCCCTTCGCCCTCAATAACAACTAGTTCTTGCCCCGCCGTCATAATGTCCCGGCCGATGTTCATCAGAAACTCCTTGCTGGCCCATGGGCCCCCCTCCATACCCTTAAGAGAGTCATAGTTACTCCCGCCGTTTACCCGCGCCGCACTGAATTTCGTCAAGTTGGGTCTGGCAAGCCGCTAACCCGGCCGGCCGGGCCTGACAACGCTCTAGAAACCCGGAACAGGCAGTTTCGTGAACCAACCGCGCACGCTCCTGACAATGCGTTAGCCAACCCTGCTCGGGCAAATCGTTAATCAAGCCCAACCCTGAAACTGCGTTAACCAACCCGGCCATGGCAATTCATTAACCAACCCGGCCCGGGCAAATGGTTAACCAAGCCTAAACCTGACAATTCGTTAACCAACCCGGCCCGGGCAAATGGGTAACCAAGCCGGCCGGGCAAATCGGTAACCGGCCCGGCAGCCCCGACTATTCGACAATCAACCAGCTGAGGACAAGCCCTTCGCCCTCAATAACAACTAGTTCTTGCCCCGCCGTCAAAATGTCCCGGCCGATGTTCATCAGAAACTCCTTGCTGGCCCATGGGCCCCCCTCCATACCCTTAAGAGAGTCATAGTTACTCCCGCCGTTTACCCGCGCCGCACTGAATTTCGTCAAGTTGGGTCTGGCAACCCGCTAACCCGGCCGGCCGGGCCTGACAACGCTCTAGAAACCCGGAACAGGCAGTTTCGTGAACCAACCGCGCACGCTCCTGACAATGCGTTAGCCAACCCTGCTCGGGGAAATCGTTAACCAAGCCCAACCCTGACAATGCGTTAATCAACCCGGCCATGGCAATTCATTAACCAACCCGGCTCGGGCAAATGGTTAACCAAGCCCAACCCTGACAATTAGTTAACCAACCCGGCCCGGGCAAATGGTTAACCAAGCCGGCCGGGCAAATCGGTAACCGGCCCGGCAGCCCCGACTATTCGACAATCAACCAGCTGAGGACAAACCCTTCACCCTCAATAACAACTACGTCTTGCCCCGCCGTCAAAATGTCCCGGCCGATGTTCATCAGAAACTCCTTGCTGGCCCATGGGCCCCCCTCCTTACCTTAAGAGAGCATAGTTACTCCCGCCGTTTACCCGCGCCGCACTGAATTTCCTCAAGTTGGGTCTGGCAACCCGCTAACCCGGCCGGCCGGGCCTGACAACGCTCTAGAAACCCGGAACAGGCAGTTTCGTGAACCAACCGCGCACGCTCCTGACAATGCGTTAGCCAACCCTGCTCGGGCAAATCGTTAATCAAGCCCAACCCTGAAACTGCGTTAACCAACCCGGCCCGGGCAAATGGTTAACCAAGCCCAACCCTGACAATTCGGTAACCAACCCGGCCCGGGCAAATGGTTAACCAAGCCGGCCGGGCAAATCGGTAACCGGCCCGGCAGCCCCGACTATTCGACAATCAACCAGCTGAGGACAAACCCTTCACCCTCAATAACAACTACGTCTTGCCCCGCCGTCAAAATGTCCCGGCCGATGTTCATCAGAAACTCCTTGCTGGCCCATGGGCCCCCCTCCATACCTTAAGAGAGTCATAGTTACTCCCGCCGTTTACCCGCGCCGCACTGAATTTCGTCAAGTTGGGTCTGGCAAGCCGCTAACCCGGCCGGCCGGGCCTGACAACGCTCTAGAAACCCGGAACAGGCAGTTTCGTGAACCAACCGCGCACGCTCCTGACAATGCGTTAGCCAACCCTGCTCGGGCAAATCGTTAATCAAGCCCAACCCTGAAACTGCGTTAACCAACCCGGCCATGGCAATTCATTAACCAACCCGGCTCGGGCAAATGGTTAACCAAGCCCAACCCTGACAATTCGGTAACCAACCCGGCTC
This sequence comes from Mobula birostris, assembly GCF_030028105.1. NCBI lineage: Eukaryota > Metazoa > Chordata > Chondrichthyes > Myliobatiformes > Myliobatidae > Mobula > Mobula birostris. The sequence goes on along the minus strand of NC_092381.1, from coordinate 117,029,177 downwards.
GGGCAAATGGTTAACCAAGCCGGCCGGGCAAATCGCTAACCGGCCCGGCAGTCCCGACAATTCGACAATCAACCCGCTGAGGACAAACCCTTCGCCCTCAATAACAACTAGTTCTTGCCCCGCCGTCAAAATGTCCCGGCCGATGTTCATCAGAAACTCCTTGCTGGCCCATGGGCCCCCCTCCTTAAGAGAGTCATAGTTACTCCCGCCGTTTACCCGCGCCGCACTGAATTTCGTCAAGTTGGGTCTGGCAAGCCGCTAACCCGGCCGGCCGGGCCTGACAACGCTCTAGAAACCCGGAACAGGCAGTTTCGTGAACCAACCGCGCACGCTCCTGACAATGCGTTAGCCAACCCTGCTCGGGCAAATCGTTAATCAAGCCCAACCCTGAAACTGCGTTAACCAACCCGGCCATGGCAATTCATTAACCAACCCGGCCCGGGCAAATGGTTAACCAAGCCTAAACCTGACAATTCGTTAACCAACCCGGCCCGGGCAAATGGGTAACCAAGCCGGCCGGGCAAATCGGTAACCGGCCCGGCAGCCCCGACTATTCGACAATCAACCAGCTGAGGACAAGCCCTTCGCCCTCAATAACAACTAGTTCTTGCCCCGCCGTCAAAATGTCCCGGCCGATGTTCATCAGAAACTCCTTGCTGGCCCATGGGCCCCCCTCCATACCCTTAAGAGAGTCATAGTTACTCCCGCCGTTTACCCGCGCCGCACTGAATTTCCTCAAGTTGGGTCTGGCAACCCGCTAACCCGGCCGGCCGGGCCTGACAACGCTCTAGAAACCCGGAACAGGCAGTTTCGTGAACCAACCGCGCACGCTCCTGACAATGCGTTAGCCAACCCTGCTCGGGCAAATCGTTAATCAAGCCCAACCCTGAAACTGCGTTAACCAACCCGGCCATGGCAATTCATTAACCAACCCGGCTCGGGCAAATGGTTAACCAAGCCGGCCGGGCAAATCGTTAACCGGCCCGGCAGCCCCGACAATTCGACAATCAACCCGCTGAGGACAAACCCTTCGCCCTCAATAACAACTAGTTCTTGCCCCGCCGTCAAAATGTCCCGGCCGATGTTCATCAGAAACTCCTTGCTGGCCCATGGGCCCCCCTCCTTACCTTAAGAGAGTCATAGTTACTCCCGCCGTTTACCCGCGCCGCACTGAATTACGTCAAGTTGGGTCTGGCAACCCGCTAACCCGGCCGGCCGGGCCTGACAACGCTCTAGAAACCCGGAACAGGCAGTTTCGTGAACCAACCGCGCACGCTCCTGACAATGCGTTAGCCAACCCTGCTCGGGCAAATCGTTAATCAAGCCCAACCCTGAAACTGCGTTAACCAACCCGGCCATGGCAATTCACTAACCAACCCGGCTCGGGCAAATGGTTAACCAAGCCCAACCCTGACAATTCGGTAACCAACCCGGCTCGGGCAAATGGTTAACCAAGCCGGCCGGGCAAATCGGTAGCCGGCCCGGCAGTCCCGACAATTCGACAATCAACCAGCTGAGGACAAACCCTTCGCCCTCAATAACAACTAGTTCTTGCCCCGCCGTCAAAATGTCCCGGCCGATGTTCATCAGAAACTCCTTGCTGGCCCATGGGCCCCCCTCCTTACCTTAAGAGAGTCATAGTTACTCCCGCCGTTTACCCGCGCCGCACTGAATTTCCTCAAGTTGGGTCTGGCAACCCGCCAACCCGGCCGGCCGGGCCTGACAACGCTCTAGAAACCCGGAACAGGCAGTTTCGTGAACCAACCGCGCACGCTCCTGACAATGCGTTAGCCAACCCTGCTCGGGGAAATCTTTAACCAAGCCCAACCCTGACAATGCGTTAATCAACCCGGCCATGGCAATTCATTAACCAACCCGGCTCGGGCAAATGGTTAACCAAGCCCAACCCTGACAATTAGTTAACCAACCCGGCCCGGGCAAATGGTTAACCAAGCCGGCCGGGCAAATCGGTAACCGGCCCGGCAGCCCCGACTATTCGACAATCAACCAGCTGAGGACAAACCCTTCACCCTCAATAACAACTACGTCTTGCCCCGCCGTCAAAATGTCCCGGCCGATGTTCATCAGAAACTCCTTGCTGGCCCATGGGCCCCCCTCCTTACCTTAAGAGAGTCATAGTTACTCCCGCCGTTTACCCGCGCCGCACTGAATTTCCTCAAGTTGGGTCTGGCAACCCGCTAACCCGGTCGGCCGGGCCTGACAACGCTCTAGAAACCCGGAACAGGCAGTTTCGTGAACCAACCGCGCACGCTCCTGACAATGCGTTAGCCAACCCTGCTCGGGCAAATCGTTAATCAAGCCCAACCCTGAAACTGCGTTAACCAACCCGGCCATGGCAATTCATTAACCAACCCGGCCCGGGCAAATGGTTAACCAAGCCTAAACCTGACAATTCGTTAACCAACCCGGCCCGGGCAAATGGGTAACCAAGCCGGCCGGGCAAATCGGTAACCGGCCCGGCAGCCCCGACTATTCGACAATCAACCAGCTGAGGACAAGCCCTTCGCCCTCAATAACAACTAGTTCTTGCCCCGCCGTCAAAATGTCCCGGCCGATGTTCATCAGAAACTCCTTGCTGGCCCATGGGCCCCCCTCCATACCCTTAAGAGAGTCATAGTTACTCCCGCCGTTTACCCGCGCCGCACTGAATTTCCTCAAGTTGGGTCTGGCAAGCCGCTAACCCGGCCGGCCGGGCCTGACAACGCTCTAGAAACCCGGAACAGGCAGTTTCGTGAACCAACCGCGCACGCTCCTGACAATGCGTTAGCCAACCCTGCTCGGGCAAATCGTTAATCAAGCCCAACCCTGAAACTGCGTTAACCAACCCGGCCATGGCAATTCATTAACCAACCCGGCCCGGGCAAATGGTTAACCAAGCCCAACCCTGACAATTCGTTAACCAACCCGGCCCGGGCAAATGGTTAACCAAGCCGGCCGGGCAAATCGGTAACCGGCCCGGCAGCCCCGACTATTCGACAATCAACCAGCTGAGGACAAACCCTTCACCCTCAATAACAACTACGTCTTGCCCCGCCGTCAAAATGTCCCGGCCGATGTTCATCAGAAACTCCTTGCTGGCCCATGGGCCCCCCCTCCTTACCTTAAGAGAGTCATAGTTACTCCCGCCGTTTACCCGCGCCGCACTGAATTTCGTCAAGTTGGGTCTGGCAAGCCGCTAACCCGGCCGGCCGGGCCTGACAACGCTCTAGAAACCCGGAACAGGCAGTTTCGTGAACCAACCGCGCACGCTCCTGACAATGCGTTAGCCAACCCTGCTCGGGCAAATCGTTAATCAAGCCCAACCCTGAAACTGCGTTAACCAACCCGGCCATGGCAATTCATTAACCAACCCGGCCCGGGCAAATGGTTAACCAAGCCGGCCGGGCAAATCGTTAACCGGCCCGGCAGCCCCGACAATTCGACAATCAACCCGCTGAGGACAAACCCTTCGCCCTCAATAACAACTAGTTCTTGCCCCGCCGTCAAAATGTCCCGGCCGATGTTCATCAGAAACTCCTTGCTGGCCCATGGGCCCCCCTCCTTACCTTAAGAGAGTCATAGTTACTCCCGCCGTTTACCCGCGCCGCACTGAATTACGTCAAGTTGGGTCTGGCAACCCGCTAACCCGGCCGGCCGGGCCTGACAACGCTCTAGAAACCCGGAACAGGCAGTTTCGTGAACCAACCGCGCACGCTCCTGACAATGCGTTAGCCAACCCTGCTCGGGCAAATCGTTAATCAAGCCCAACCCTGAAACTGCGTTAACCAACCCGGCCATGGCAATTCACTAACCAACCCGGCTCGGGCAAATGGTTAACCAAGCCCAACCCTGACAATTCGGTAACCAACCCGGCTCGGGCAAATGGTTAACCAAGCCGGCCGGGCAAATCGGTAGCCGGCCCGGCAGTCCCGACAATTCGACAATCAACCAGCTGAGGACAAACCCTTCGCCCTCAATAACAACTAGTTCTTGCCCCGCCGTCAAAATGTCCCGGCCGATGTTCATCAGAAACTCCTTGCTGGCCCATGGGCCCCCCTCCTTACCTTAAGAGAGTCATAGTTACTCCCGCCGTTTACCCGCGCCGCACTGAATTTCCTCAAGTTGGGTCTGGCAACCCGCCAACCCGGCCGGCCGGGCCTGACAACGCTCTAGAAACCCGGAACAGGCAGTTTCGTGAACCAACCGCGCACGCTCCTGACAATGCGTTAGCCAACCCTGCTCGGGGAAATCTTTAACCAAGCCCAACCCTGACAATGCGTTAATCAACCCGGCCATGGCAATTCATTAACCAACCCGGCTCGGGCAAATGGTTAACCAAGCCCAACCCTGACAATTAGTTAACCAACCCGGCCCGGGCAAATGGTTAACCAAGCCGGCCGGGCAAATCGCTAACCGGCCCGGCAGCCCCGACTATTCGACAATCAACCAGCTGAGGACAAACCCTTCACCCTCAATAACAACTACGTCTTGCCCCGCCGTCAAAATGTCCCGGCCGATGTTCATCAGAAACTCCTTGCTGGCCCATGGGCCCCCCTCCTTACCTTAAGAGAGTCATAGTTACTCCCGCCGTTTACCCGCGCCGCACTGAATTTCCTCAAGTTGGGTCTGGCAACCCGCTAACCCGGTCGGCCGGGCCTGACAACGCTCTAGAAACCCGGAACAGGCAGTTTCGTGAACCAACCGCGCACGCTCCTGACAATGCGTTAGCCAACCCTGCTCGGGCAAATCGTTAATCAAGCCCAACCCTGAAACTGCGTTAACCAACCCGGCCATGGCAATTCATTAACCAACCCGGCCCGGGCAAATGGTTAACCAAGCCTAAACCTGACAATTCGTTAACCAACCCGGCCCGGGCAAATGGGTAACCAAGCCGGCCGGGCAAATCGGTAACCGGCCCGGCAGCCCCGACTATTCGACAATCAACCAGCTGAGGACAAGCCCTTCGCCCTCAATAACAACTAGTTCTTGCCCCGCCGTCAAAATGTCCCGGCCGATGTTCATCAGAAACTCCTTGCTGGCCCATGGGCCCCCCTCCATACCCTTAAGAGAGTCATAGTTACTCCCGCCGTTTACCCGCGCCGCACTGAATTTCGTCAAGTTGGGTCTGGCAAGCCGCTAACCCGGCCGGCCGGGCCTGACAACGCTCTAGAAACCCGGAACAGGCAGTTTCGTGAACCAACCGCGCACGCTCCTGACAATGCGTTAGCCAACCCTGCTCGGGCAAATCGTTAATCAAGCCCAACCCTGAAACTGCGTTAACCAACCCGGCCATGGCAATTCATTAACCAACCCGGCCCGGGCAAATGGTTAACCAAGCCCAACCCTGACAATTCGTTAACCAACCCGGCCCGGGCAAATGGTTAACCAAGCCGGCCGGGCAAATCGGTAACCGGCCCGGCAGCCCCGACTATTCGACAATCAACCAGCTGAGGACAAACCCTTCACCCTCAATAACAACTACGTCTTGCCCCGCCGTCAAAATGTCCCGGCCGATGTTCATCAGAAACTCCTTGCTGGCCCATGGGCCCCCCCTCCTTACCTTAAGAGAGTCATAGTTACTCCCGCCGTTTACCCGCGCCGCACTGAATTTCGTCAAGTTGGGTCTGGCAAGCCGCTAACCCGGCCGGCCGGGCCTGACAACGCTCTACAAACCCGGAACAGGCAGTTTCGTGAACCAACCGCGCACGCTCCTGACAATGTGTTCACCCACCCTGCTCGGGCAAATCGTTAACCAAGCCCAAACCCGACAATTCGTTAACCAACCCAACCATGACAATTCGCTAACCAACCCGGCCCGGGCAAATGGTTAACCAAGCCTAAACCTGACAATTCGTTAACCAACCCGGCCCGGGCAAATGGGTAACCAAGCCGGCCGGGCAAATCGGTAACCGGCCCGGCAGCCCCGACTATTCGACAATCAACCAGCTGAGGACAAGCCCTTCGCCCTCAATAACAACTAGTTCTTGCCCCGCCGTCAAAATGTCCCGGCCGATGTTCATCAGAAACTCCTTGCTGGCCCATGGGCCCCCCGCCTTAAGTCATAGTTACTCCCGCCGAATACCGGCGCTTCACTGAATTTCGTCAAGCTGGCCCTGTCAAATCCTTAACCCGACCGGACCCTGACAATTCGATAAAAAAAACCAGCTGGCGCAGCCCACCTCTTCCAATGCTACGGCGCACGGGGCCCGCGCGGTGGGTGGGTGGGTGG
>NC_092381.1:117002948-117010448 GCF_030028105.1 Mobula birostris | reverse complement strand
CGTGCAACAATGACATGTGTCAAACCGGCGGCACGACGCCCGGAGCTCATGCCGGTCGCGGGGCACCTCGGGCCCGCCCGACGGGGCAGATCCGACCTTCACAGGCTTCCGACGGCAATTGGTTAACCGGCGTGGCGCCGAGGGCACGCGGCTGGCTCGGCGGGCGGCCCTCCGGTAGTGCCGCCGTCGATCGGCCGCCTCGGTCGGCAGGAGGGCCCCGAAGTCGCCTTCATTCTGACTTCCGAGTCGGGACTTAGATTACTTTCGACTCTTCAGCCAAGGTCTCGGATCGACGGCGGGACCTGCGGTTGTCCCTCCGAAAATGCCGCCGCTCGGCCGGCACGGCCCGCCGAATACGTCCCCTTACTGGCTCCCGCCTCGGGACTTTGTCAGAAATTCATTCGGGCAAGGTTTCCATTCGGCGGCCGGAGCACCGGTAGTCATACGGAAAATGCCGCCCCTCGGCCGGCATGGGCCTGCGAATAGGTCCCGCTGACAGACTTCCGCAATTGGGTATTTGTCCGAAAATCCATACCGGCAATCTTCGGAATCGTGCGGAAAAGCTGCCGCGTGGCCCGGGTTAACCAATTGGGGAGGCCGGTGCCATCTACCGAATACTTCAACAACTCGTGAAAACGGCCTCCCTATATATCTGCAGGAACCCCGCCAATGCCCCCGTACAGAAATTGCATGTGTCAAAGGGGCGGCCGAATCTGACCCCGGCGGCCGAGCCTCTGGAACTCCGGGTCGGCCTCGGCCGGCAAATCCGACCCCCATCCAGACTTCCGGAGCGGACTTGGTTAACGAATTGCCACCGGGCAAATGGTTAACCGACAGATCTTGGAGGCTCGTTACCCAAGCCATCCCCCGCCGGTGCGAAAAGTTAACAATCAGCGGGCGGGCAATTCGTGAACCGAACGGGACCGGGCAATTCGTTAACCATTCGGAACCGGGCAATTCGTTAACCAACCTTGTCCTGGCAATGAGTGCACCAACCCGGCCGGACAATTCGTTAACCAAGCTGGCTCTGGCAATTCGTTAACCAACCTGGCCGGGACAATTCGTTAACCAACCCGGCCGGACAATTCGTTAACCAAGCTGGCTCTGGCAATTCGTTAACCTACCCGGCCATGGCAATTCGTTAACCAACCTGACCCTGACAATTCGTTAACCAACCCTGTCCTGGCAATGAGTGCACCAACCCGGCCGGACAATTCGGTAACCAACCAGACCCTGGCAATTCGTTAACCAACCAGGACGGGCAATTCGTCAACCAACCCTGTCCTGGCAATGAGTGCACCAACCCGGCCGGACAATTCGGTAACCAACCAGACCCTGGCAATTCGTTAACCAACCAGGACGGGCAATTCGTCAACCAACCCTGTCCTGGCAATGAGTGCACCAACCCGGCCGGACAATTCGGTAACCAACCAGACCCTGGCAATTCGTTAACCAACCTGACCCGGACAATTCGTTAACCAACCAGGACGGGCAATTCGTTAACCAACCAGGCCCGGACAATACTTTAACCACCCTGGTTTTCCAATTCGTGAACCAACTGGGAACGGACAATTCGGTAACCAACCCTGTCCTGGCAATGAGTGCACCAACCCGGCCGGACAATTCGTTAACCACCCTGTCCTTGCCAATTCGTGAACCAACTGGGAACGGACAATTCGTTAACCAACCCGGCCGGACAATTCGTTAACCAAGCTGGCTCTGGCAATTCGTTAACCTACCCGGCCATGGCAATTCGTTAACCAACCTGACCCTGACAATTCGTTAACCAGCCAGGACGGGCAATTCGTTAACCAACCTGGCCCGGACAATTCGTTAACCAGCCAGGACGGGCAATTCGTTAACCAACCTGGCCCGGACAATTCCTTAACCACCCTGGCCTTGCCAATTCGTGAACCAACTGGGAACGGACAATTCATTAAACAACCCTGTCCTGGCAATGAGTGCACCAACCCAGCCGGACAATTCGTTAACCAGTCTGACCCGGACAATTCGCTAACCAACCCTGCTCGGGCAAATCGTTAACCAAGCCCAACCCCGACAATTCGTTAACCAACCCTGCACGGTCAAGTCGTTAACCAAGCCCAAACCCGACAATTCGTTAACCAACCCATACGTGGCAATTCGCTAAACAACCCGGCTCGGGCAAATGGTTAACCAAGCCGGCCGGGCAAATCGGTAACCGGCCCGGCAGTCCCGACAATTCGACAATCAACCAGCTGAGGACAAACCCTTCGCCCTCAATAACAACTAGTTCTTGCCCCGCCGTCAAAATGTCCCGGCCGATGTTCATCAGAAACTCCTTGCTGGCCCATGGGCCCCCCCTCCTTACCTTAAGAGAGTCATAGTTACTCCCGCCGTTTACCCGCGCCGCACTGAATTTCGTCAAGTTGGGTCTGGCAAGCCGCTAACCCGGCCGGCCGGGCCTGACAACGCTCTAGAAACCCGGAACAGGCAGTTTCGTGAACCAACCGCGCACGCTCCTGACAATGCGTTAGCCAACCCTGCTCGGGCAAATCGTTAATCAAGCCCAACCCTGAAACTGCGTTAACCAACCCGGCCCGGGCAAATGGTTAACCAAGCCCAACCCTGACAATTCGGTAACCAACCCGGCCCGGGCAAATGGTTAACCAAGCCGGCCGGGCAAATCGGTAACCGGCCCGGCAGCCCCGACTATTCGACAATCAACCAGCTGAGGACAAACCCTTCACCCTCAATAACAACTACGTCTTGCCCCGCCGTCAAAATGTCCCGGCCGATGTTCATCAGAAACTCCTTGCTGGCCCATGGGCCCCCCTCCATACCTTAAGAGAGTCATAGTTACTCCCGCCGTTTACCCGCGCCGCACTGAATTTCGTCAAGTTGGGTCTGGCAAGCCGCTAACCCGGCCGGCCGGGCCTGACAACGCTCTAGAAACCCGGAACAGGCAGTTTCGTGAACCAACCGCGCACGCTCCTGACAATGCGTTAGCCAACCCTGCTCGGGCAAATCGTTAATCAAGCCCAACCCTGAAACTGCGTTAACCAACCCGGCCATGGCAATTCATTAACCAACCCGGCTCGGGCAAATGGTTAACCAAGCCCAACCCTGACAATTCGGTAACCAACCCGGCTCGGGCAAATGGTTAACCAAGCCGGCCGGGCAAATCGCTAACCGGCCCGGCAGTCCCGACAATTCGACAATCAACCCGCTGAGGACAAACCCTTCGCCCTCAATAACAACTAGTTCTTGCCCCGCCGTCAAAATGTCCCGGCCGATGTTCATCAGAAACTCCTTGCTGGCCCATGGGCCCCCCTCCTTAAGAGAGTCATAGTTACTCCCGCCGTTTACCCGCGCCGCACTGAATTTCGTCAAGTTGGGTCTGGCAAGCCGCTAACCCGGCCGGCCGGGCCTGACAACGCTCTGGAAACCCGGAACAGGCAGTTTCGTGAACCAACCGCGCACCCTCCTGACAATGCGTTAGCCAACCCTGCTCGGGCAAATCGTTAATCAAGCCCAACCCTGAAACTGCGTTAACCAACCCGGCCATGGCAATTCAGTAACCAACCCGGCCCGGGCAAATGGTTAACCAAGCCCAACCCTGACAATTCGTTAACCAACCCGGCCCGGGCAAATGGTTAACCAAGCCGGCCGGGCAAATCGCTAACCGGCCCGGCAGTCCCGACAATTCGACAATCAACCAGCTGAGGACAAGCCCTTCGCCCTCAATAACAACTAGTTCTTGCCCCGCCGTCAAAATGTCCCGGCCGATGTTCATCAGAAACTCCTTGCTGGCCCATGGGCCCCCCTCCATACCTTAAGAGAGTCATAGTTACTCCCGCCGTTTACCCGCGCCGCACTGAATTTCGTCAAGTTGGGTCTGGCAAGCCGCTAACCCGGCCGGCCGGGCCTGACAACGCTCTAGAAACCCGGAACAGGCAGTTTCGTGAACCAACCGCGCACGCTCCTGACAATGCGTTAGCCAACCCTGCTCGGGCAAATCGTTAATCAAGCCCAACCCTGAAACTGCGTTAACCAACCCGGCCATGGCAATTCATTAACCAACCCGGCTCGGGCAAATGGTTAACCAAGCCCAACCCTGACAATTCGGTAACCAACCCGGCTCGGGCAAATGGTTAACCAAGCCGGCCGGGCAAATCGCTAACCGGCCCGGCAGTCCCGACAATTCGACAATCAACCAGCTGAGGACAAGCCCTTCGCCCTCAATAACAACTAGTTCTTGCCCCGCCGTCATAATGTCCCGGCCGATGTTCATCAGAAACTCCTTGCTGGCCCATGGGCCCCCCTCCATACCCTTAAGAGAGTCATAGTTACTCCCGCCGTTTACCCGCGCCGCACTGAATTTCGTCAAGTTGGGTCTGGCAAGCCGCTAACCCGGCCGGCCGGGCCTGACAACGCTCTAGAAACCCGGAACAGGCAGTTTCGTGAACCAACCGCGCACGCTCCTGACAATGCGTTAGCCAACCCTGCTCGGGCAAATCGTTAATCAAGCCCAACCCTGAAACTGCGTTAACCAACCCGGCCATGGCAATTCATTAACCAACCCGGCCCGGGCAAATGGTTAACCAAGCCTAAACCTGACAATTCGTTAACCAACCCGGCCCGGGCAAATGGGTAACCAAGCCGGCCGGGCAAATCGGTAACCGGCCCGGCAGCCCCGACTATTCGACAATCAACCAGCTGAGGACAAGCCCTTCGCCCTCAATAACAACTAGTTCTTGCCCCGCCGTCAAAATGTCCCGGCCGATGTTCATCAGAAACTCCTTGCTGGCCCATGGGCCCCCCTCCATACCCTTAAGAGAGTCATAGTTACTCCCGCCGTTTACCCGCGCCGCACTGAATTTCGTCAAGTTGGGTCTGGCAACCCGCTAACCCGGCCGGCCGGGCCTGACAACGCTCTAGAAACCCGGAACAGGCAGTTTCGTGAACCAACCGCGCACGCTCCTGACAATGCGTTAGCCAACCCTGCTCGGGGAAATCGTTAACCAAGCCCAACCCTGACAATGCGTTAATCAACCCGGCCATGGCAATTCATTAACCAACCCGGCTCGGGCAAATGGTTAACCAAGCCCAACCCTGACAATTAGTTAACCAACCCGGCCCGGGCAAATGGTTAACCAAGCCGGCCGGGCAAATCGGTAACCGGCCCGGCAGCCCCGACTATTCGACAATCAACCAGCTGAGGACAAACCCTTCACCCTCAATAACAACTACGTCTTGCCCCGCCGTCAAAATGTCCCGGCCGATGTTCATCAGAAACTCCTTGCTGGCCCATGGGCCCCCCTCCTTACCTTAAGAGAGTCATAGTTACTCCCGCCGTTTACCCGCGCCGCACTGAATTTCCTCAAGTTGGGTCTGGCAACCCGCTAACCCGGCCGGCCGGGCCTGACAACGCTCTAGAAACCCGGAACAGGCAGTTTCGTGAACCAACCGCGCACGCTCCTGACAATGCGTTAGCCAACCCTGCTCGGGCAAATCGTTAATCAAGCCCAACCCTGAAACTGCGTTAACCAACCCGGCCATGGCAATTCATTAACCAACCCGGCTCGGGCAAATGGTTAACCAAGCCGGCCGGGCAAATCGTTAACCGGCCCGGCAGCCCCGACAATTCGACAATCAACCCGCTGAGGACAAACCCTTCGCCCTCAATAACAACTAGTTCTTGCCCCGCCGTCAAAATGTCCCGGCCGATGTTCATCAGAAACTCCTTGCTGGCCCATGGGCCCCCCTCCTTACCTTAAGAGAGTCATAGTTACTCCCGCCGTTTACCCGCGCCGCACTGAATTACGTCAAGTTGGGTCTGGCAAGCCGCTAACCCGGCCGGCCGGGCCTGACAACGCTCTAGAAACCCGGAACAGGCAGTTTCGTGAACCAACCGCGCACGCTCCTGACAATGCGTTAGCCAACCCTGCTCGGGCAAATCGTTAATCAAGCCCAACCCTGAAACTGCGTTAACCAACCCGGCCATGGCAATTCATTAACCAACCCGGCCCGGGCAAATGGTTAACCAAGCCCAACCCTGACAATTCGTTAACCAACCCGGCCCGGGCAAATGGTTAACCAAGCCGGCCGGGCAAATCGGTAACCGGCCCGGCAGCCCCGACTATTCGACAATCAACCAGCTGAGGACAAACCCTTCACCCTCAATAACAACTACGTCTTGCCCCGCCGTCAAAATGTCCCGGCCGATGTTCATCAGAAACTCCTTGCTGGCCCATGGGCCCCCCCTCCTTACCTTAAGAGAGTCATAGTTACTCCCGCCGTTTACCCGCGCCGCACTGAATTTCGTCAAGTTGGGTCTGGCAAGCCGCTAACCCGGCCGGCCGGGCCTGACAACGCTCTACAAACCCGGAACAGGCAGTTTCGTGAACCAACCGCGCACGCTCCTGACAATGTGTTCACCCACCTTGCTCGGGCAAATCGTTAACCAAGCCCAAACCCGACAATTCGTTAACCAACCCAACCATGACAATTCGCTAACCAACCCGGCCCGGGCAAATGGTTAACCAAGCCTAAACCTGACAATTCGTTAACCAACCCGGCCCGGGCAAATGGGTAACCAAGCCGGCCGGGCAAATCGGTAACCGGCCCGGCAGCCCCGACTATTCGACAATCAACCAGCTGAGGACAAGCCCTTCGCCCTCAATAACAACTAGTTCTTGCCCCGCCGTCAAAATGTCCCGGCCGATGTTCATCAGAAACTCCTTGCTGGCCCATGGGCCCCCCGCCTTAAGTCATAGTTACTCCCGCCGAATACCGGCGCTTCACTGAATTTCGTCAAGCTGGCCCTGTCAAATCCTTAACCCGACCGGACCCTGACAATTCGATAAAAAAAACCAGCTGGCGCAGCCCACCTCTTCCAATGCTACGGCGCACGGGGCCCGCGCGGTGGGTGGGTGGGTGGGTGTGTGGGTGTGTGAGCTTGAACCATGTGTCCGGAGATCGGGTGGTCCAGGGAGTTTTGGTTACCCAGGTGCAATTCGTTAACCAAGTCTGGCTCGGAAGTCCGGATGCGGGTCGGATTTGCCGGCCACTGCCGGCCGGGAGTTCCAGAGCCCCGGCCGCCGGGGTCAAGTTCGGCCGCCCCTTTGACACATGCGATTTCTGTACGGGGGCATTGGCGGGGTTCCTGCAGATATATGGGGAGGCGGTTTTCACGATCACCGAGGAGTGGTCGACAGGCGGCACGGGCCTCCCCACATCGTTAACCCGGGCCGCGTGGCGGCATTTACGGCCGAATCTCAACTTTGCCCGTACGAATTTTCGGACCAATTCCCACTGGCGGAAGTCCGCCTGGGGACCGATTCGGAGGGCTGTGCCGGCCGGGCGGCGGCATTTTCGGCCGGACCACCGGAGCTCCCCGCGCCTACCCGATGTCTCGAGTCACAACTTGGGACTTTCGGGCGGGCGGGTTCCACGGCCTCTGGCCGGTCGAGGCGCGCCATCCATCCACGGTGGGAGCAATCCCGCCGGAGGGCCGCC
>NC_092381.1:116970448-116987948 GCF_030028105.1 Mobula birostris | reverse complement strand
CTCTCCTCGTCCCGAGGACACTAGCCTTCTCGCGGAACCGGAGGCTGCACGCGGACCGCTCTGGCGACCGGACGTCTCCGGCCTCTGCTGGAGCGGGGAGGGAACGCGCGGGTGCCGCCCGACCTTCTGGAAATCGCACATCGGCCGGCCGTCAGTCGGTAGCACCGCGCGCGCAGAGCCTCTCCTTCCTCTCGTTGGTGACCGAGGATCAACGCTTCGGTTGAGTCAGGCTGAACCGGGCATCTCCCTGCCACTCTGGCCTATGGAACTCTCCCGACTCTTTCGCCTTGCCCCTACGGCGCGAAAGAGTGCTGCTGCGGCCGGCGCGCCCGTCCCTTGCTCTCTCGGGCCATGTCTGTCGTCGCAGTGCCGCGCCATCCCCTATCGAGCCGCGTCGCTGGGTGAGGTCCGCACCCGCACCCTTCCGCCGAGCTGGCTCTCAGGACGGTCGACGGTCGCCGCTCGCCTCCGTCGGCCCAGGGCCTAACGCCGCGCCGGTGAACGCCTCGCCATCCCACCCCGTCGATCGCGCCGGTGAGGTCCGCACCTTCACCGCCTAGGTATATGCGCGTGGGTGTAGCTGCCTTCTCGGGATGGTCGACGGTCGTTCGACCGGCCCCCGTCATCTATGCGCACAGCAGTCCCGTCCGCCGGCGGGAGACTCCGTCAATCGATCGTGGTGCAAACGTGCGAATGCCCAACGTCAATTCCGCCCAAAGCATGAAGCCCTCGGTCGGCAATCGGGCCGCCCCGCGGCAGACCCACCTGCCCACCTCCGGAGATGGTAACGAGCCGAGCACGGAAGTTCGGCGCACGTGTCGAGACCGTCGCTTCCACTCGGCCTCTCCCAAAGGTAGGACCGACCAAGCCGGATCGATCGGGGAACAGAGGTCTAACGCAGACGACACTCGCGAGGGCACCAGCGGCAGGCTTGTCCCTTCTCCGTCTTGGTACACACAATGCCTCTTTGCTTTTCGGATCGATATAAAGCTTTTGCCACCGTCGGTCTGCCGGCCGCCGCCCGCGGTCCGCGCTCAGACTCTGTCTGTCCGCAGCCCCCGCTGCGTTCTTGGACTTTGTCATTTTTTTCGGAAATAGCGAAAAAAAGCTTTTATCATTGTAAGTCGGAGCTCGCCCGGCCTCCCGCTTACTGAGTCACAATTGAGTAAGGCTCACTTAGAACTCTGCACTGTGTCAACCGTACCACTAGTCACCCTGCTAAGTGTGTCTGGAAAACGTGTTCCCGTAAATCTCCGGGAACCCCGCCAATCCCCCCGTACAGAAATTGCATGTGTCAAGTCGGCGGGATGCCTCCCGGAAGTCCTGCCGGGAAGGTCGCACTCTGGCCCCGCCAGGCGGGGCAAATCCGACCCCCATAGTGACTTCCGGGCCTAACTCGTTAACCAGAGCCGCGACAGACCGTGCAACAATGACATGTGTCAAACCGGCGGCACGACGCCCGGAGCTCATGCCGGTCGCGGGGCACCTCGGGCCCGCCCGACGGGGCAGATCCGACCTTCACAGGCTTCCGACGGCAATTGGTTAACCGGCGTGGCGCCGAGGGCACGCGGCTGGCTCGGCGGGCGGCCCTCCGGTAGTGCCGCCGTCGATCGGCCGCCTCGGTCGGCAGGAGGGCCCCGAAGTCGCCTTCATTCTGACTTCCGAGTCGGGACTTAGATTACTTTCGACTCTTCAGCCAAGGTCTCGGATCGACGGCGGGACCTGCGGTTGTCCCTCCGAAAATGCCGCCGCTCGGCCGGCACGGCCCGCCGAATACGTCCCCTTACTGGCTCCCGCCTCGGGACTTTGTCAGAAATTCATTCGGGCAAGGTTTCCATTCGGCGGCCGGAGCACCGGTAGTCATACGGAAAATGCCGCCCCTCGGCCGGCATGGGCCTGCGAATAGGTCCCGCTGACAGACTTCCGCAATTGGGTATTTGTCCGAAAATCCATACCGGCAATCTTCGGAATCGTGCGGAAAAGCTGCCGCGTGGCCCGGGTTAACCAATTGGGGAGGCCGGTGCCATCTACCGAATACTTCAACAACTCGTGAAAACGGCCTCCCTATATATCTGCAGGAACCCCGCCAATGCCCCCGTACAGAAATTGCATGTGTCAAAGGGGCGGCCGAATCTGACCCCGGCGGCCGAGCCTCTGGAACTCCGGGTCGGCCTCGGCCGGCAAATCCGACCCCCATCCAGACTTCCGGAGCGGACTTGGTTAACGAATTGCCACCGGGCAAATGGTTAACCGACAGATCTTGGAGGCTCGTTACCCAAGCCATCCCCCGCCGGTGCGAAAAGTTAACAATCAGCGGGCGGGCAATTCGTGAACCGAACGGGACCGGGCAATTCGTTAACCATTCGGAACCGGGCAATTCGTTAACCAACCTTGTCCTGGCAATGAGTGCACCAACCCGGCCGGACAATTCGTTAACCAAGCTGGCTCTGGCAATTCGTTAACCAACCTGGCCGGGACAATTCGTTAACCAACCCGGCCGGACAATTCGTTAACCAAGCTGGCTCTGGCAATTCGTTAACCTACCCGGCCATGGCAATTCGTTAACCAACCTGACCCTGACAATTCGTTAACCAACCCTGTCCTGGCAATGAGTGCACCAACCCGGCCGGACAATTCGGTAACCAACCAGACCCTGGCAATTCGTTAACCAACCAGGACGGGCAATTCGTCAACCAACCCTGTCCTGGCAATGAGTGCACCAACCCGGCCGGACAATTCGGTAACCAACCAGACCCTGGCAATTCGTTAACCAACCAGGACGGGCAATTCGTCAACCAACCCTGTCCTGGCAATGAGTGCACCAACCCGGCCGGACAATTCGGTAACCAACCAGACCCTGGCAATTCGTTAACCAACCTGACCCGGACAATTCGTTAACCAACCAGGACGGGCAATTCGTTAACCAACCAGGCCCGGACAATACTTTAACCACCCTGGTTTTCCAATTCGTGAACCAACTGGGAACGGACAATTCGGTAACCAACCCTGTCCTGGCAATGAGTGCACCAACCCGGCCGGACAATTCGTTAACCACCCTGTCCTTGCCAATTCGTGAACCAACTGGGAACGGACAATTCGTTAACCAACCCGGCCGGACAATTCGTTAACCAAGCTGGCTCTGGCAATTCGTTAACCTACCCGGCCATGGCAATTCGTTAACCAACCTGACCCTGACAATTCGTTAACCAGCCAGGACGGGCAATTCGTTAACCAACCTGGCCCGGACAATTCGTTAACCAGCCAGGACGGGCAATTCGTTAACCAACCTGGCCCGGACAATTCCTTAACCACCCTGGCCTTGCCAATTCGTGAACCAACTGGGAACGGACAATTCATTAAACAACCCTGTCCTGGCAATGAGTGCACCAACCCAGCCGGACAATTCGTTAACCAGTCTGACCCGGACAATTCGTTAACCAACCCTGCACGGTCAAGTCGTTAACCAAGCCCAAACCCGACAATTCGTTAACCAACCCATACGTGGCAATTCGCTAAACAACCCGGCTCGGGCAAATGGTTAACCAAGCCGGCCGGGCAAATCGGTAACCGGCCCGGCAGTCCCGACAATTCGACAATCAACCAGCTGAGGACAAACCCTTCGCCCTCAATAACAACTAGTTCTTGCCCCGCCGTCAAAATGTCCCGGCCGATGTTCATCAGAAACTCCTTGCTGGCCCATGGGCCCCCCCTCCTTACCTTAAGAGAGTCATAGTTACTCCCGCCGTTTACCCGCGCCGCACTGAATTTCGTCAAGTTGGGTCTGGCAAGCCGCTAACCCGGCCGGCCGGGCCTGACAACGCTCTAGAAACCCGGAACAGGCAGTTTCGTGAACCAACCGCGCACGCTCCTGACAATGCGTTAGCCAACCCTGCTCGGGCAAATCGTTAATCAAGCCCAACCCTGAAACTGCGTTAACCAACCCGGCCCGGGCAAATGGTTAACCAAGCCCAACCCTGACAATTCGGTAACCAACCCGGCCCGGGCAAATGGTTAACCAAGCCGGCCGGGCAAATCGGTAACCGGCCCGGCAGCCCCGACTATTCGACAATCAACCAGCTGAGGACAAACCCTTCACCCTCAATAACAACTACGTCTTGCCCCGCCGTCAAAATGTCCCGGCCGATGTTCATCAGAAACTCCTTGCTGGCCCATGGGCCCCCCTCCATACCTTAAGAGAGTCATAGTTACTCCCGCCGTTTACCCGCGCCGCACTGAATTTCGTCAAGTTGGGTCTGGCAAGCCGCTAACCCGGCCGGCCGGGCCTGACAACGCTCTAGAAACCCGGAACAGGCAGTTTCGTGAACCAACCGCGCACGCTCCTGACAATGCGTTAGCCAACCCTGCTCGGGCAAATCGTTAATCAAGCCCAACCCTGAAACTGCGTTAACCAACCCGGCCATGGCAATTCATTAACCAACCCGGCTCGGGCAAATGGTTAACCAAGCCCAACCCTGACAATTCGGTAACCAACCCGGCTCGGGCAAATGGTTAACCAAGCCGGCCGGGCAAATCGCTAACCGGCCCGGCAGTCCCGACAATTCGACAATCAACCCGCTGAGGACAAACCCTTCGCCCTCAATAACAACTAGTTCTTGCCCCGCCGTCAAAATGTCCCGGCCGATGTTCATCAGAAACTCCTTGCTGGCCCATGGGCCCCCCTCCTTAAGAGAGTCATAGTTACTCCCGCCGTTTACCCGCGCCGCACTGAATTTCGTCAAGTTGGGTCTGGCAAGCCGCTAACCCGGCCGGCCGGGCCTGACAACGCTCTGGAAACCCGGAACAGGCAGTTTCGTGAACCAACCGCGCACCCTCCTGACAATGCGTTAGCCAACCCTGCTCGGGCAAATCGTTAATCAAGCCCAACCCTGAAACTGCGTTAACCAACCCGGCCATGGCAATTCAGTAACCAACCCGGCCCGGGCAAATGGTTAACCAAGCCCAACCCTGACAATTCGTTAACCAACCCGGCCCGGGCAAATGGTTAACCAAGCCGGCCGGGCAAATCGCTAACCGGCCCGGCAGTCCCGACAATTCGACAATCAACCAGCTGAGGACAAGCCCTTCGCCCTCAATAACAACTAGTTCTTGCCCCGCCGTCAAAATGTCCCGGCCGATGTTCATCAGAAACTCCTTGCTGGCCCATGGGCCCCCCTCCATACCTTAAGAGAGTCATAGTTACTCCCGCCGTTTACCCGCGCCGCACTGAATTTCGTCAAGTTGGGTCTGGCAAGCCGCTAACCCGGCCGGCCGGGCCTGACAACGCTCTAGAAACCCGGAACAGGCAGTTTCGTGAACCAACCGCGCACGCTCCTGACAATGCGTTAGCCAACCCTGCTCGGGCAAATCGTTAATCAAGCCCAACCCTGAAACTGCGTTAACCAACCCGGCCATGGCAATTCATTAACCAACCCGGCTCGGGCAAATGGTTAACCAAGCCCAACCCTGACAATTCGGTAACCAACCCGGCTCGGGCAAATGGTTAACCAAGCCGGCCGGGCAAATCGCTAACCGGCCCGGCAGTCCCGACAATTCGACAATCAACCAGCTGAGGACAAGCCCTTCGCCCTCAATAACAACTAGTTCTTGCCCCGCCGTCATAATGTCCCGGCCGATGTTCATCAGAAACTCCTTGCTGGCCCATGGGCCCCCCCTCCTTACCTTAAGAGAGTCATAGTTACTCCCGCCGTTTACCCGCGCCGCACTGAATTTCGTCAAGTTGGGTCTGGCAAGCCGCTAACCCGGCCGGCCGGGCCTGACAACGCTCTAGAAACCCGGAACAGGCAGTTTCGTGAACCAACCGCGCACGCTCCTGACAATGCGTTAGCCAACCCTGCTCGGGCAAATCGTTAATCAAGCCCAACCCTGAAACTGCGTTAACCAACCCGGCCCGGGCAAATGGTTAACCAAGCCCAACCCTGACAATTCGGTAACCAACCCGGCCCGGGCAAATGGTTAACCAAGCCGGCCGGGCAAATCGGTAACCGGCCCGGCAGCCCCGACTATTCGACAATCAACCAGCTGAGGACAAACCCTTCACCCTCAATAACAACTACGTCTTGCCCCGCCGTCAAAATGTCCCGGCCGATGTTCATCAGAAACTCCTTGCTGGCCCATGGGCCCCCCTCCATACCTTAAGAGAGTCATAGTTACTCCCGCCGTTTACCCGCGCCGCACTGAATTTCGTCAAGTTGGGTCTGGCAAGCCGCTAACCCGGCCGGCCGGGCCTGACAACGCTCTAGAAACCCGGAACAGGCAGTTTCGTGAACCAACCGCGCACGCTCCTGACAATGCGTTAGCCAACCCTGCTCGGGCAAATCGTTAATCAAGCCCAACCCTGAAACTGCGTTAACCAACCCGGCCATGGCAATTCATTAACCAACCCGGCTCGGGCAAATGGTTAACCAAGCCCAACCCTGACAATTCGGTAACCAACCCGGCTCGGGCAAATGGTTAACCAAGCCGGCCGGGCAAATCGCTAACCGGCCCGGCAGTCCCGACAATTCGACAATCAACCCGCTGAGGACAAACCCTTCGCCCTCAATAACAACTAGTTCTTGCCCCGCCGTCAAAATGTCCCGGCCGATGTTCATCAGAAACTCCTTGCTGGCCCATGGGCCCCCCTCCTTAAGAGAGTCATAGTTACTCCCGCCGTTTACCCGCGCCGCACTGAATTTCGTCAAGTTGGGTCTGGCAAGCCGCTAACCCGGCCGGCCGGGCCTGACAACGCTCTGGAAACCCGGAACAGGCAGTTTCGTGAACCAACCGCGCACCCTCCTGACAATGCGTTAGCCAACCCTGCTCGGGCAAATCGTTAATCAAGCCCAACCCTGAAACTGCGTTAACCAACCCGGCCATGGCAATTCAGTAACCAACCCGGCCCGGGCAAATGGTTAACCAAGCCCAACCCTGACAATTCGTTAACCAACCCGGCCCGGGCAAATGGTTAACCAAGCCGGCCGGGCAAATCGCTAACCGGCCCGGCAGTCCCGACAATTCGACAATCAACCAGCTGAGGACAAGCCCTTCGCCCTCAATAACAACTAGTTCTTGCCCCGCCGTCAAAATGTCCCGGCCGATGTTCATCAGAAACTCCTTGCTGGCCCATGGGCCCCCCTCCATACCTTAAGAGAGTCATAGTTACTCCCGCCGTTTACCCGCGCCGCACTGAATTTCGTCAAGTTGGGTCTGGCAAGCCGCTAACCCGGCCGGCCGGGCCTGACAACGCTCTAGAAACCCGGAACAGGCAGTTTCGTGAACCAACCGCGCACGCTCCTGACAATGCGTTAGCCAACCCTGCTCGGGCAAATCGTTAATCAAGCCCAACCCTGAAACTGCGTTAACCAACCCGGCCATGGCAATTCATTAACCAACCCGGCTCGGGCAAATGGTTAACCAAGCCCAACCCTGACAATTCGGTAACCAACCCGGCTCGGGCAAATGGTTAACCAAGCCGGCCGGGCAAATCGCTAACCGGCCCGGCAGTCCCGACAATTCGACAATCAACCAGCTGAGGACAAGCCCTTCGCCCTCAATAACAACTAGTTCTTGCCCCGCCGTCATAATGTCCCGGCCGATGTTCATCAGAAACTCCTTGCTGGCCCATGGGCCCCCCTCCATACCCTTAAGAGAGTCATAGTTACTCCCGCCGTTTACCCGCGCCGCACTGAATTTCGTCAAGTTGGGTCTGGCAAGCCGCTAACCCGGCCGGCCGGGCCTGACAACGCTCTAGAAACCCGGAACAGGCAGTTTCGTGAACCAACCGCGCACGCTCCTGACAATGCGTTAGCCAACCCTGCTCGGGCAAATCGTTAATCAAGCCCAACCCTGAAACTGCGTTAACCAACCCGGCCATGGCAATTCATTAACCAACCCGGCCCGGGCAAATGGTTAACCAAGCCTAAACCTGACAATTCGTTAACCAACCCGGCCCGGGCAAATGGGTAACCAAGCCGGCCGGGCAAATCGGTAACCGGCCCGGCAGCCCCGACTATTCGACAATCAACCAGCTGAGGACAAGCCCTTCGCCCTCAATAACAACTAGTTCTTGCCCCGCCGTCAAAATGTCCCGGCCGATGTTCATCAGAAACTCCTTGCTGGCCCATGGGCCCCCCTCCATACCCTTAAGAGAGTCATAGTTACTCCCGCCGTTTACCCGCGCCGCACTGAATTTCGTCAAGTTGGGTCTGGCAACCCGCTAACCCGGCCGGCCGGGCCTGACAACGCTCTAGAAACCCGGAACAGGCAGTTTCGTGAACCAACCGCGCACGCTCCTGACAATGCGTTAGCCAACCCTGCTCGGGGAAATCGTTAACCAAGCCCAACCCTGACAATGCGTTAATCAACCCGGCCATGGCAATTCATTAACCAACCCGGCTCGGGCAAATGGTTAACCAAGCCCAACCCTGACAATTAGTTAACCAACCCGGCCCGGGCAAATGGTTAACCAAGCCGGCCGGGCAAATCGGTAACCGGCCCGGCAGCCCCGACTATTCGACAATCAACCAGCTGAGGACAAACCCTTCACCCTCAATAACAACTACGTCTTGCCCCGCCGTCAAAATGTCCCGGCCGATGTTCATCAGAAACTCCTTGCTGGCCCATGGGCCCCCCTCCTTACCTTAAGAGAGCATAGTTACTCCCGCCGTTTACCCGCGCCGCACTGAATTTCCTCAAGTTGGGTCTGGCAACCCGCTAACCCGGCCGGCCGGGCCTGACAACGCTCTAGAAACCCGGAACAGGCAGTTTCGTGAACCAACCGCGCACGCTCCTGACAATGCGTTAGCCAACCCTGCTCGGGCAAATCGTTAATCAAGCCCAACCCTGAAACTGCGTTAACCAACCCGGCCCGGGCAAATGGTTAACCAAGCCCAACCCTGACAATTCGGTAACCAACCCGGCCCGGGCAAATGGTTAACCAAGCCGGCCGGGCAAATCGGTAACCGGCCCGGCAGCCCCGACTATTCGACAATCAACCAGCTGAGGACAAACCCTTCACCCTCAATAACAACTACGTCTTGCCCCGCCGTCAAAATGTCCCGGCCGATGTTCATCAGAAACTCCTTGCTGGCCCATGGGCCCCCCTCCATACCTTAAGAGAGTCATAGTTACTCCCGCCGTTTACCCGCGCCGCACTGAATTTCGTCAAGTTGGGTCTGGCAAGCCGCTAACCCGGCCGGCCGGGCCTGACAACGCTCTAGAAACCCGGAACAGGCAGTTTCGTGAACCAACCGCGCACGCTCCTGACAATGCGTTAGCCAACCCTGCTCGGGCAAATCGTTAATCAAGCCCAACCCTGAAACTGCGTTAACCAACCCGGCCATGGCAATTCATTAACCAACCCGGCTCGGGCAAATGGTTAACCAAGCCCAACCCTGACAATTCGGTAACCAACCCGGCTCGGGCAAATGGTTAACCAAGCCGGCCGGGCAAATCGCTAACCGGCCCGGCAGTCCCGACAATTCGACAATCAACCCGCTGAGGACAAACCCTTCGCCCTCAATAACAACTAGTTCTTGCCCCGCCGTCAAAATGTCCCGGCCGATGTTCATCAGAAACTCCTTGCTGGCCCATGGGCCCCCCTCCTTAAGAGAGTCATAGTTACTCCCGCCGTTTACCCGCGCCGCACTGAATTTCGTCAAGTTGGGTCTGGCAAGCCGCTAACCCGGCCGGCCGGGCCTGACAACGCTCTAGAAACCCGGAACAGGCAGTTTCGTGAACCAACCGCGCACGCTCCTGACAATGCGTTAGCCAACCCTGCTCGGGCAAATCGTTAATCAAGCCCAACCCTGAAACTGCGTTAACCAACCCGGCCATGGCAATTCATTAACCAACCCGGCCCGGGCAAATGGTTAACCAAGCCTAAACCTGACAATTCGTTAACCAACCCGGCCCGGGCAAATGGGTAACCAAGCCGGCCGGGCAAATCGGTAACCGGCCCGGCAGCCCCGACTATTCGACAATCAACCAGCTGAGGACAAGCCCTTCGCCCTCAATAACAACTAGTTCTTGCCCCGCCGTCAAAATGTCCCGGCCGATGTTCATCAGAAACTCCTTGCTGGCCCATGGGCCCCCCTCCATACCCTTAAGAGAGTCATAGTTACTCCCGCCGTTTACCCGCGCCGCACTGAATTTCCTCAAGTTGGGTCTGGCAACCCGCTAACCCGGCCGGCCGGGCCTGACAACGCTCTAGAAACCCGGAACAGGCAGTTTCGTGAACCAACCGCGCACGCTCCTGACAATGCGTTAGCCAACCCTGCTCGGGCAAATCGTTAATCAAGCCCAACCCTGAAACTGCGTTAACCAACCCGGCCATGGCAATTCATTAACCAACCCGGCCCGGGCAAATGGTTAACCAAGCCCAACCCTGACAATTCGTTAACCAACCCGGCCCGGGCAAATGGTTAACCAAGCCGGCCGGGCAAATCGGTAACCGGCCCGGCAGCCCCGACTATTCGACAATCAACCAGCTGAGGACAAACCCTTCACCCTCAATAACAACTACGTCTTGCCCCGCCGTCAAAATGTCCCGGCCGATGTTCATCAGAAACTCCTTGCTGGCCCATGGGCCCCCCCTCCTTACCTTAAGAGAGTCATAGTTACTCCCGCCGTTTACCCGCGCCGCACTGAATTTCGTCAAGTTGGGTCTGGCAAGCCGCTAACCCGGCCGGCCGGGCCTGACAACGCTCTAGAAACCCGGAACAGGCAGTTTCGTGAACCAACCGCGCACGCTCCTGACAATGCGTTAGCCAACCCTGCTCGGGCAAATCGTTAATCAAGCCCAACCCTGAAACTGCGTTAACCAACCCGGCCATGGCAATTCATTAACCAACCCGGCCCGGGCAAATGGTTAACCAAGCCTAAACCTGACAATTCGTTAACCAACCCGGCCCGGGCAAATGGGTAACCAAGCCGGCCGGGCAAATCGGTAACCGGCCCGGCAGCCCCGACTATTCGACAATCAACCAGCTGAGGACAAGCCCTTCGCCCTCAATAACAACTAGTTCTTGCCCCGCCGTCAAAATGTCCCGGCCGATGTTCATCAGAAACTCCTTGCTGGCCCATGGGCCCCCCTCCATACCCTTAAGAGAGTCATAGTTACTCCCGCCGTTTACCCGCGCCGCACTGAATTTCGTCAAGTTGGGTCTGGCAACCCGCTAACCCGGCCGGCCGGGCCTGACAACGCTCTAGAAACCCGGAACAGGCAGTTTCGTGAACCAACCGCGCACGCTCCTGACAATGCGTTAGCCAACCCTGCTCGGGGAAATCGTTAACCAAGCCCAACCCTGACAATGCGTTAATCAACCCGGCCATGGCAATTCATTAACCAACCCGGCTCGGGCAAATGGTTAACCAAGCCCAACCCTGACAATTAGTTAACCAACCCGGCCCGGGCAAATGGTTAACCAAGCCGGCCGGGCAAATCGGTAACCGGCCCGGCAGCCCCGACTATTCGACAATCAACCAGCTGAGGACAAACCCTTCACCCTCAATAACAACTACGTCTTGCCCCGCCGTCAAAATGTCCCGGCCGATGTTCATCAGAAACTCCTTGCTGGCCCATGGGCCCCCCTCCTTACCTTAAGAGAGTCATAGTTACTCCCGCCGTTTACCCGCGCCGCACTGAATTTCCTCAAGTTGGGTCTGGCAACCCGCTAACCCGGCCGGCCGGGCCTGACAACGCTCTAGAAACCCGGAACAGGCAGTTTCGTGAACCAACCGCGCACGCTCCTGACAATGCGTTAGCCAACCCTGCTCGGGCAAATCGTTAATCAAGCCCAACCCTGAAACTGCGTTAACCAACCCGGCCATGGCAATTCATTAACCAACCCGGCTCGGGCAAATGGTTAACCAAGCCGGCCGGGCAAATCGTTAACCGGCCCGGCAGCCCCGACAATTCGACAATCAACCCGCTGAGGACAAACCCTTCGCCCTCAATAACAACTAGTTCTTGCCCCGCCGTCAAAATGTCCCGGCCGATGTTCATCAGAAACTCCTTGCTGGCCCATGGGCCCCCCTCCTTACCTTAAGAGAGTCATAGTTACTCCCGCCGTTTACCCGCGCCGCACTGAATTACGTCAAGTTGGGTCTGGCAACCCGCTAACCCGGCCGGCCGGGCCTGACAACGCTCTAGAAACCCGGAACAGGCAGTTTCGTGAACCAACCGCGCACGCTCCTGACAATGCGTTAGCCAACCCTGCTCGGGCAAATCGTTAATCAAGCCCAACCCTGAAACTGCGTTAACCAACCCGGCCATGGCAATTCACTAACCAACCCGGCTCGGGCAAATGGTTAACCAAGCCCAACCCTGACAATTCGGTAACCAACCCGGCTCGGGCAAATGGTTAACCAAGCCGGCCGGGCAAATCGGTAGCCGGCCCGGCAGTCCCGACAATTCGACAATCAACCAGCTGAGGACAAACCCTTCGCCCTCAATAACAACTAGTTCTTGCCCCGCCGTCAAAATGTCCCGGCCGATGTTCATCAGAAACTCCTTGCTGGCCCATGGGCCCCCCTCCTTACCTTAAGAGAGTCATAGTTACTCCCGCCGTTTACCCGCGCCGCACTGAATTTCCTCAAGTTGGGTCTGGCAACCCGCCAACCCGGCCGGCCGGGCCTGACAACGCTCTAGAAACCCGGAACAGGCAGTTTCGTGAACCAACCGCGCACGCTCCTGACAATGCGTTAGCCAACCCTGCTCGGGGAAATCTTTAACCAAGCCCAACCCTGACAATGCGTTAATCAACCCGGCCATGGCAATTCATTAACCAACCCGGCTCGGGCAAATGGTTAACCAAGCCCAACCCTGACAATTAGTTAACCAACCCGGCCCGGGCAAATGGTTAACCAAGCCGGCCGGGCAAATCGGTAACCGGCCCGGCAGCCCCGACTATTCGACAATCAACCAGCTGAGGACAAACCCTTCACCCTCAATAACAACTACGTCTTGCCCCGCCGTCAAAATGTCCCGGCCGATGTTCATCAGAAACTCCTTGCTGGCCCATGGGCCCCCCTCCTTACCTTAAGAGAGTCATAGTTACTCCCGCCGTTTACCCGCGCCGCACTGAATTTCCTCAAGTTGGGTCTGGCAACCCGCTAACCCGGTCGGCCGGGCCTGACAACGCTCTAGAAACCCGGAACAGGCAGTTTCGTGAACCAACCGCGCACGCTCCTGACAATGCGTTAGCCAACCCTGCTCGGGCAAATCGTTAATCAAGCCCAACCCTGAAACTGCGTTAACCAACCCGGCCATGGCAATTCATTAACCAACCCGGCCCGGGCAAATGGTTAACCAAGCCTAAACCTGACAATTCGTTAACCAACCCGGCCCGGGCAAATGGGTAACCAAGCCGGCCGGGCAAATCGGTAACCGGCCCGGCAGCCCCGACTATTCGACAATCAACCAGCTGAGGACAAGCCCTTCGCCCTCAATAACAACTAGTTCTTGCCCCGCCGTCAAAATGTCCCGGCCGATGTTCATCAGAAACTCCTTGCTGGCCCATGGGCCCCCCTCCATACCCTTAAGAGAGTCATAGTTACTCCCGCCGTTTACCCGCGCCGCACTGAATTTCCTCAAGTTGGGTCTGGCAAGCCGCTAACCCGGCCGGCCGGGCCTGACAACGCTCTAGAAACCCGGAACAGGCAGTTTCGTGAACCAACCGCGCACGCTCCTGACAATGCGTTAGCCAACCCTGCTCGGGCAAATCGTTAATCAAGCCCAACCCTGAAACTGCGTTAACCAACCCGGCCATGGCAATTCATTAACCAACCCGGCCCGGGCAAATGGTTAACCAAGCCCAACCCTGACAATTCGTTAACCAACCCGGCCCGGGCAAATGGTTAACCAAGCCGGCCGGGCAAATCGGTAACCGGCCCGGCAGCCCCGACTATTCGACAATCAACCAGCTGAGGACAAACCCTTCACCCTCAATAACAACTACGTCTTGCCCCGCCGTCAAAATGTCCCGGCCGATGTTCATCAGAAACTCCTTGCTGGCCCATGGGCCCCCCCTCCTTACCTTAAGAGAGTCATAGTTACTCCCGCCGTTTACCCGCGCCGCACTGAATTTCGTCAAGTTGGGTCTGGCAAGCCGCTAACCCGGCCGGCCGGGCCTGACAACGCTCTAGAAACCCGGAACAGGCAGTTTCGTGAACCAACCGCGCACGCTCCTGACAATGCGTTAGCCAACCCTGCTCGGGCAAATCGTTAATCAAGCCCAACCCTGAAACTGCGTTAACCAACCCGGCCATGGCAATTCATTAACCAACCCGGCCCGGGCAAATGGTTAACCAAGCCGGCCGGGCAAATCGTTAACCGGCCCGGCAGCCCCGACAATTCGACAATCAACCCGCTGAGGACAAACCCTTCGCCCTCAATAACAACTAGTTCTTGCCCCGCCGTCAAAATGTCCCGGCCGATGTTCATCAGAAACTCCTTGCTGGCCCATGGGCCCCCCTCCTTACCTTAAGAGAGTCATAGTTACTCCCGCCGTTTACCCGCGCCGCACTGAATTACGTCAAGTTGGGTCTGGCAACCCGCTAACCCGGCCGGCCGGGCCTGACAACGCTCTAGAAACCCGGAACAGGCAGTTTCGTGAACCAACCGCGCACGCTCCTGACAATGCGTTAGCCAACCCTGCTCGGGCAAATCGTTAATCAAGCCCAACCCTGAAACTGCGTTAACCAACCCGGCCATGGCAATTCACTAACCAACCCGGCTCGGGCAAATGGTTAACCAAGCCCAACCCTGACAATTCGGTAACCAACCCGGCTCGGGCAAATGGTTAACCAAGCCGGCCGGGCAAATCGGTAGCCGGCCCGGCAGTCCCGACAATTCGACAATCAACCAGCTGAGGACAAACCCTTCGCCCTCAATAACAACTAGTTCTTGCCCCGCCGTCAAAATGTCCCGGCCGATGTTCATCAGAAACTCCTTGCTGGCCCATGGGCCCCCCTCCTTACCTTAAGAGAGTCATAGTTACTCCCGCCGTTTACCCGCGCCGCACTGAATTTCCTCAAGTTGGGTCTGGCAACCCGCCAACCCGGCCGGCCGGGCCTGACAACGCTCTAGAAACCCGGAACAGGCAGTTTCGTGAACCAACCGCGCACGCTCCTGACAATGCGTTAGCCAACCCTGCTCGGGGAAATCTTTAACCAAGCCCAACCCTGACAATGCGTTAATCAACCCGGCCATGGCAATTCATTAACCAACCCGGCTCGGGCAAATGGTTAACCAAGCCCAACCCTGACAATTAGTTAACCAACCCGGCCCGGGCAAATGGTTAACCAAGCCGGCCGGGCAAATCGCTAACCGGCCCGGCAGCCCCGACTATTCGACAATCAACCAGCTGAGGACAAACCCTTCACCCTCAATAACAACTACGTCTTGCCCCGCCGTCAAAATGTCCCGGCCGATGTTCATCAGAAACTCCTTGCTGGCCCATGGGCCCCCCTCCTTACCTTAAGAGAGTCATAGTTACTCCCGCCGTTTACCCGCGCCGCACTGAATTTCCTCAAGTTGGGTCTGGCAACCCGCTAACCCGGTCGGCCGGGCCTGACAACGCTCTAGAAACCCGGAACAGGCAGTTTCGTGAACCAACCGCGCACGCTCCTGACAATGCGTTAGCCAACCCTGCTCGGGCAAATCGTTAATCAAGCCCAACCCTGAAACTGCGTTAACCAACCCGGCCATGGCAATTCATTAACCAACCCGGCCCGGGCAAATGGTTAACCAAGCCTAAACCTGACAATTCGTTAACCAACCCGGCCCGGGCAAATGGGTAACCAAGCCGGCCGGGCAAATCGGTAACCGGCCCGGCAGCCCCGACTATTCGACAATCAACCAGCTGAGGACAAGCCCTTCGCCCTCAATAACAACTAGTTCTTGCCCCGCCGTCAAAATGTCCCGGCCGATGTTCATCAGAAACTCCTTGCTGGCCCATGGGCCCCCCTCCATACCCTTAAGAGAGTCATAGTTACTCCCGCCGTTTACCCGCGCCGCACTGAATTTCGTCAAGTTGGGTCTGGCAAGCCGCTAACCCGGCCGGCCGGGCCTGACAACGCTCTAGAAACCCGGAACAGGCAGTTTCGTGAACCAACCGCGCACGCTCCTGACAATGCGTTAGCCAACCCTGCTCGGGCAAATCGTTAATCAAGCCCAACCCTGAAACTGCGTTAACCAACCCGGCCATGGCAATTCATTAACCAACCCGGCCCGGGCAAATGGTTAACCAAGCCCAACCCTGACAATTCGTTAACCAACCCGGCCCGGGCAAATGGTTAACCAAGCCGGCCGGGCAAATCGGTAACCGGCCCGGCAGCCCCGACTATTCGACAATCAACCAGCTGAGGACAAACCCTTCACCCTCAATAACAACTACGTCTTGCCCCGCCGTCAAAATGTCCCGGCCGATGTTCATCAGAAACTCCTTGCTGGCCCATGGGCCCCCCCTCCTTACCTTAAGAGAGTCATAGTTACTCCCGCCGTTTACCCGCGCCGCACTGAATTTCGTCAAGTTGGGTCTGGCAAGCCGCTAACCCGGCCGGCCGGGCCTGACAACGCTCTACAAACCCGGAACAGGCAGTTTCGTGAACCAACCGCGCACGCTCCTGACAATGTGTTCACCCACCCTGCTCGGGCAAATCGTTAACCAAGCCCAAACCCGACAATTCGTTAACCAACCCAACCATGACAATTCGCTAACCAACCCGGCCCGGGCAAATGGTTAACCAAGCCTAAACCTGACAATTCGTTAACCAACCCGGCCCGGGCAAATGGGTAACCAAGCCGGCCGGGCAAATCGGTAACCGGCCCGGCAGCCCCGACTATTCGACAATCAACCAGCTGAGGACAAGCCCTTCGCCCTCAATAACAACTAGTTCTTGCCCCGCCGTCAAAATGTCCCGGCCGATGTTCATCAGAAACTCCTTGCTGGCCCATGGGCCCCCCGCCTTAAGTCATAGTTACTCCCGCCGAATACCGGCGCTTCACTGAATTTCGTCAAGCTGGCCCTGTCAAATCCTTAACCCGACCGGACCCTGACAATTCGATAAAAAAAACCAGCTGGCGCAGCCCACCTCTTCCAATGCTACGGCGCACGGGGCCCGCGCGGTGGGTGGGTGGGTGGGTGTGTGGGTGTGTGAGCTTGAACCATGTGTCCGGAGATCGGGTGGTCCAGGGAGTTTTGGTTACCCAGGTGCAATTCGTTAACCAAGTCTGGCTCGGAAGTCCGGATGCGGGTCGGATTTGCCGGCCACTGCCGGCCGGGAGTTCCAGAGCCCCGGCCGCCGGGGTCAAGTTCGGCCGCCCCTTTGACACATGCGATTTCTGTACGGGGGCATTGGCGGGGTTCCTGCAGATATATGGGGAGGCGGTTTTCACGATCACCGAGGAGTGGTCGACAGGCGGCACGGGCCTCCCCACATCGTTAACCCGGGCCGCGTGGCGGCATTTACGGCCGAATCTCAACTTTGCCCGTACGAA
>NC_092381.1:116895448-116957948 GCF_030028105.1 Mobula birostris | reverse complement strand
CGTCCCCTTACTGGCTCCCGCCTCGGGACTTTGTCAGAAATTCATTCGGGCAAGGTTTCCATTCGGCGGCCGGAGCACCGGTAGTCATACGGAAAATGCCGCCCCTCGGCCGGCATGGGCCTGCGAATAGGTCCCGCTGACAGACTTCCGCAATTGGGTATTTGTCCGAAAATCCATACCGGCAATCTTCGGAATCGTGCGGAAAAGCTGCCGCGTGGCCCGGGTTAACCAATTGGGGAGGCCGGTGCCATCTACCGAATACTTCAACAACTCGTGAAAACGGCCTCCCTATATATCTGCAGGAACCCCGCCAATGCCCCCGTACAGAAATTGCATGTGTCAAAGGGGCGGCCGAATCTGACCCCGGCGGCCGAGCCTCTGGAACTCCGGGTCGGCCTCGGCCGGCAAATCCGACCCCCATCCAGACTTCCGGAGCGGACTTGGTTAACGAATTGCCACCGGGCAAATGGTTAACCGACAGATCTTGGAGGCTCGTTACCCAAGCCATCCCCCGCCGGTGCGAAAAGTTAACAATCAGCGGGCGGGCAATTCGTGAACCGAACGGGACCGGGCAATTCGTTAACCATTCGGAACCGGGCAATTCGTTAACCAACCTTGTCCTGGCAATGAGTGCACCAACCCGGCCGGACAATTCGTTAACCAAGCTGGCTCTGGCAATTCGTTAACCAACCTGGCCGGGACAATTCGTTAACCAACCCGGCCGGACAATTCGTTAACCAAGCTGGCTCTGGCAATTCGTTAACCTACCCGGCCATGGCAATTCGTTAACCAACCTGACCCTGACAATTCGTTAACCAACCCTGTCCTGGCAATGAGTGCACCAACCCGGCCGGACAATTCGGTAACCAACCAGACCCTGGCAATTCGTTAACCAACCAGGACGGGCAATTCGTCAACCAACCCTGTCCTGGCAATGAGTGCACCAACCCGGCCGGACAATTCGGTAACCAACCAGACCCTGGCAATTCGTTAACCAACCAGGACGGGCAATTCGTCAACCAACCCTGTCCTGGCAATGAGTGCACCAACCCGGCCGGACAATTCGGTAACCAACCAGACCCTGGCAATTCGTTAACCAACCTGACCCGGACAATTCGTTAACCAACCAGGACGGGCAATTCGTTAACCAACCAGGCCCGGACAATACTTTAACCACCCTGGTTTTCCAATTCGTGAACCAACTGGGAACGGACAATTCGGTAACCAACCCTGTCCTGGCAATGAGTGCACCAACCCGGCCGGACAATTCGTTAACCACCCTGTCCTTGCCAATTCGTGAACCAACTGGGAACGGACAATTCGTTAACCAACCCGGCCGGACAATTCGTTAACCAAGCTGGCTCTGGCAATTCGTTAACCTACCCGGCCATGGCAATTCGTTAACCAACCTGACCCTGACAATTCGTTAACCAGCCAGGACGGGCAATTCGTTAACCAACCTGGCCCGGACAATTCGTTAACCAGCCAGGACGGGCAATTCGTTAACCAACCTGGCCCGGACAATTCCTTAACCACCCTGGCCTTGCCAATTCG
The DNA here is from genome assembly GCF_030028105.1 of Mobula birostris. Classification (NCBI taxonomy): domain Eukaryota; kingdom Metazoa; phylum Chordata; class Chondrichthyes; order Myliobatiformes; family Myliobatidae; genus Mobula; species Mobula birostris. Next base: position 116,956,394 of record NC_092381.1, on the reverse strand, counting down.
TGAACCAACTGGGAACGGACAATTCATTAAACAACCCTGTCCTGGCAATGAGTGCACCAACCCAGCCGGACAATTCGTTAACCAGTCTGACCCGGACAATTCGTTAACCAACCCTGCACGGTCAAGTCGTTAACCAAGCCCAAACCCGACAATTCGTTAACCAACCCATACGTGGCAATTCGCTAAACAACCCGGCTCGGGCAAATGGTTAACCAAGCCGGCCGGGCAAATCGGTAACCGGCCCGGCAGTCCCGACAATTCGACAATCAACCAGCTGAGGACAAACCCTTCGCCCTCAATAACAACTAGTTCTTGCCCCGCCGTCAAAATGTCCCGGCCGATGTTCATCAGAAACTCCTTGCTGGCCCATGGGCCCCCCCTCCTTACCTTAAGAGAGTCATAGTTACTCCCGCCGTTTACCCGCGCCGCACTGAATTTCGTCAAGTTGGGTCTGGCAAGCCGCTAACCCGGCCGGCCGGGCCTGACAACGCTCTAGAAACCCGGAACAGGCAGTTTCGTGAACCAACCGCGCACGCTCCTGACAATGCGTTAGCCAACCCTGCTCGGGCAAATCGTTAATCAAGCCCAACCCTGAAACTGCGTTAACCAACCCGGCCCGGGCAAATGGTTAACCAAGCCCAACCCTGACAATTCGGTAACCAACCCGGCCCGGGCAAATGGTTAACCAAGCCGGCCGGGCAAATCGGTAACCGGCCCGGCAGCCCCGACTATTCGACAATCAACCAGCTGAGGACAAACCCTTCACCCTCAATAACAACTACGTCTTGCCCCGCCGTCAAAATGTCCCGGCCGATGTTCATCAGAAACTCCTTGCTGGCCCATGGGCCCCCCTCCATACCTTAAGAGAGTCATAGTTACTCCCGCCGTTTACCCGCGCCGCACTGAATTTCGTCAAGTTGGGTCTGGCAAGCCGCTAACCCGGCCGGCCGGGCCTGACAACGCTCTAGAAACCCGGAACAGGCAGTTTCGTGAACCAACCGCGCACGCTCCTGACAATGCGTTAGCCAACCCTGCTCGGGCAAATCGTTAATCAAGCCCAACCCTGAAACTGCGTTAACCAACCCGGCCATGGCAATTCATTAACCAACCCGGCTCGGGCAAATGGTTAACCAAGCCCAACCCTGACAATTCGGTAACCAACCCGGCTCGGGCAAATGGTTAACCAAGCCGGCCGGGCAAATCGCTAACCGGCCCGGCAGTCCCGACAATTCGACAATCAACCCGCTGAGGACAAACCCTTCGCCCTCAATAACAACTAGTTCTTGCCCCGCCGTCAAAATGTCCCGGCCGATGTTCATCAGAAACTCCTTGCTGGCCCATGGGCCCCCCTCCTTAAGAGAGTCATAGTTACTCCCGCCGTTTACCCGCGCCGCACTGAATTTCGTCAAGTTGGGTCTGGCAAGCCGCTAACCCGGCCGGCCGGGCCTGACAACGCTCTGGAAACCCGGAACAGGCAGTTTCGTGAACCAACCGCGCACCCTCCTGACAATGCGTTAGCCAACCCTGCTCGGGCAAATCGTTAATCAAGCCCAACCCTGAAACTGCGTTAACCAACCCGGCCATGGCAATTCAGTAACCAACCCGGCCCGGGCAAATGGTTAACCAAGCCCAACCCTGACAATTCGTTAACCAACCCGGCCCGGGCAAATGGTTAACCAAGCCGGCCGGGCAAATCGCTAACCGGCCCGGCAGTCCCGACAATTCGACAATCAACCAGCTGAGGACAAGCCCTTCGCCCTCAATAACAACTAGTTCTTGCCCCGCCGTCAAAATGTCCCGGCCGATGTTCATCAGAAACTCCTTGCTGGCCCATGGGCCCCCCTCCATACCTTAAGAGAGTCATAGTTACTCCCGCCGTTTACCCGCGCCGCACTGAATTTCGTCAAGTTGGGTCTGGCAAGCCGCTAACCCGGCCGGCCGGGCCTGACAACGCTCTAGAAACCCGGAACAGGCAGTTTCGTGAACCAACCGCGCACGCTCCTGACAATGCGTTAGCCAACCCTGCTCGGGCAAATCGTTAATCAAGCCCAACCCTGAAACTGCGTTAACCAACCCGGCCATGGCAATTCATTAACCAACCCGGCTCGGGCAAATGGTTAACCAAGCCCAACCCTGACAATTCGGTAACCAACCCGGCTCGGGCAAATGGTTAACCAAGCCGGCCGGGCAAATCGCTAACCGGCCCGGCAGTCCCGACAATTCGACAATCAACCAGCTGAGGACAAGCCCTTCGCCCTCAATAACAACTAGTTCTTGCCCCGCCGTCATAATGTCCCGGCCGATGTTCATCAGAAACTCCTTGCTGGCCCATGGGCCCCCCTCCATACCCTTAAGAGAGTCATAGTTACTCCCGCCGTTTACCCGCGCCGCACTGAATTTCGTCAAGTTGGGTCTGGCAAGCCGCTAACCCGGCCGGCCGGGCCTGACAACGCTCTAGAAACCCGGAACAGGCAGTTTCGTGAACCAACCGCGCACGCTCCTGACAATGCGTTAGCCAACCCTGCTCGGGCAAATCGTTAATCAAGCCCAACCCTGAAACTGCGTTAACCAACCCGGCCATGGCAATTCATTAACCAACCCGGCCCGGGCAAATGGTTAACCAAGCCTAAACCTGACAATTCGTTAACCAACCCGGCCCGGGCAAATGGGTAACCAAGCCGGCCGGGCAAATCGGTAACCGGCCCGGCAGCCCCGACTATTCGACAATCAACCAGCTGAGGACAAGCCCTTCGCCCTCAATAACAACTAGTTCTTGCCCCGCCGTCAAAATGTCCCGGCCGATGTTCATCAGAAACTCCTTGCTGGCCCATGGGCCCCCCTCCATACCCTTAAGAGAGTCATAGTTACTCCCGCCGTTTACCCGCGCCGCACTGAATTTCGTCAAGTTGGGTCTGGCAACCCGCTAACCCGGCCGGCCGGGCCTGACAACGCTCTAGAAACCCGGAACAGGCAGTTTCGTGAACCAACCGCGCACGCTCCTGACAATGCGTTAGCCAACCCTGCTCGGGGAAATCGTTAACCAAGCCCAACCCTGACAATGCGTTAATCAACCCGGCCATGGCAATTCATTAACCAACCCGGCTCGGGCAAATGGTTAACCAAGCCCAACCCTGACAATTAGTTAACCAACCCGGCCCGGGCAAATGGTTAACCAAGCCGGCCGGGCAAATCGGTAACCGGCCCGGCAGCCCCGACTATTCGACAATCAACCAGCTGAGGACAAACCCTTCACCCTCAATAACAACTACGTCTTGCCCCGCCGTCAAAATGTCCCGGCCGATGTTCATCAGAAACTCCTTGCTGGCCCATGGGCCCCCCTCCTTACCTTAAGAGAGCATAGTTACTCCCGCCGTTTACCCGCGCCGCACTGAATTTCCTCAAGTTGGGTCTGGCAACCCGCTAACCCGGCCGGCCGGGCCTGACAACGCTCTAGAAACCCGGAACAGGCAGTTTCGTGAACCAACCGCGCACGCTCCTGACAATGCGTTAGCCAACCCTGCTCGGGCAAATCGTTAATCAAGCCCAACCCTGAAACTGCGTTAACCAACCCGGCCCGGGCAAATGGTTAACCAAGCCCAACCCTGACAATTCGGTAACCAACCCGGCCCGGGCAAATGGTTAACCAAGCCGGCCGGGCAAATCGGTAACCGGCCCGGCAGCCCCGACTATTCGACAATCAACCAGCTGAGGACAAACCCTTCACCCTCAATAACAACTACGTCTTGCCCCGCCGTCAAAATGTCCCGGCCGATGTTCATCAGAAACTCCTTGCTGGCCCATGGGCCCCCCTCCATACCTTAAGAGAGTCATAGTTACTCCCGCCGTTTACCCGCGCCGCACTGAATTTCGTCAAGTTGGGTCTGGCAAGCCGCTAACCCGGCCGGCCGGGCCTGACAACGCTCTAGAAACCCGGAACAGGCAGTTTCGTGAACCAACCGCGCACGCTCCTGACAATGCGTTAGCCAACCCTGCTCGGGCAAATCGTTAATCAAGCCCAACCCTGAAACTGCGTTAACCAACCCGGCCATGGCAATTCATTAACCAACCCGGCTCGGGCAAATGGTTAACCAAGCCCAACCCTGACAATTCGGTAACCAACCCGGCTCGGGCAAATGGTTAACCAAGCCGGCCGGGCAAATCGCTAACCGGCCCGGCAGTCCCGACAATTCGACAATCAACCAGCTGAGGACAAGCCCTTCGCCCTCAATAACAACTAGTTCTTGCCCCGCCGTCATAATGTCCCGGCCGATGTTCATCAGAAACTCCTTGCTGGCCCATGGGCCCCCCTCCATACCCTTAAGAGAGTCATAGTTACTCCCGCCGTTTACCCGCGCCGCACTGAATTTCGTCAAGTTGGGTCTGGCAAGCCGCTAACCCGGCCGGCCGGGCCTGACAACGCTCTAGAAACCCGGAACAGGCAGTTTCGTGAACCAACCGCGCACGCTCCTGACAATGCGTTAGCCAACCCTGCTCGGGCAAATCGTTAATCAAGCCCAACCCTGAAACTGCGTTAACCAACCCGGCCATGGCAATTCATTAACCAACCCGGCCCGGGCAAATGGTTAACCAAGCCTAAACCTGACAATTCGTTAACCAACCCGGCCCGGGCAAATGGGTAACCAAGCCGGCCGGGCAAATCGGTAACCGGCCCGGCAGCCCCGACTATTCGACAATCAACCAGCTGAGGACAAGCCCTTCGCCCTCAATAACAACTAGTTCTTGCCCCGCCGTCAAAATGTCCCGGCCGATGTTCATCAGAAACTCCTTGCTGGCCCATGGGCCCCCCTCCATACCCTTAAGAGAGTCATAGTTACTCCCGCCGTTTACCCGCGCCGCACTGAATTTCGTCAAGTTGGGTCTGGCAACCCGCTAACCCGGCCGGCCGGGCCTGACAACGCTCTAGAAACCCGGAACAGGCAGTTTCGTGAACCAACCGCGCACGCTCCTGACAATGCGTTAGCCAACCCTGCTCGGGGAAATCGTTAACCAAGCCCAACCCTGACAATGCGTTAATCAACCCGGCCATGGCAATTCATTAACCAACCCGGCTCGGGCAAATGGTTAACCAAGCCCAACCCTGACAATTAGTTAACCAACCCGGCCCGGGCAAATGGTTAACCAAGCCGGCCGGGCAAATCGGTAACCGGCCCGGCAGCCCCGACTATTCGACAATCAACCAGCTGAGGACAAACCCTTCACCCTCAATAACAACTACGTCTTGCCCCGCCGTCAAAATGTCCCGGCCGATGTTCATCAGAAACTCCTTGCTGGCCCATGGGCCCCCCTCCTTACCTTAAGAGAGCATAGTTACTCCCGCCGTTTACCCGCGCCGCACTGAATTTCCTCAAGTTGGGTCTGGCAACCCGCTAACCCGGCCGGCCGGGCCTGACAACGCTCTAGAAACCCGGAACAGGCAGTTTCGTGAACCAACCGCGCACGCTCCTGACAATGCGTTAGCCAACCCTGCTCGGGCAAATCGTTAATCAAGCCCAACCCTGAAACTGCGTTAACCAACCCGGCCCGGGCAAATGGTTAACCAAGCCCAACCCTGACAATTCGGTAACCAACCCGGCCCGGGCAAATGGTTAACCAAGCCGGCCGGGCAAATCGGTAACCGGCCCGGCAGCCCCGACTATTCGACAATCAACCAGCTGAGGACAAACCCTTCACCCTCAATAACAACTACGTCTTGCCCCGCCGTCAAAATGTCCCGGCCGATGTTCATCAGAAACTCCTTGCTGGCCCATGGGCCCCCCTCCATACCTTAAGAGAGTCATAGTTACTCCCGCCGTTTACCCGCGCCGCACTGAATTTCGTCAAGTTGGGTCTGGCAAGCCGCTAACCCGGCCGGCCGGGCCTGACAACGCTCTAGAAACCCGGAACAGGCAGTTTCGTGAACCAACCGCGCACGCTCCTGACAATGCGTTAGCCAACCCTGCTCGGGCAAATCGTTAATCAAGCCCAACCCTGAAACTGCGTTAACCAACCCGGCCATGGCAATTCATTAACCAACCCGGCTCGGGCAAATGGTTAACCAAGCCCAACCCTGACAATTCGGTAACCAACCCGGCTCGGGCAAATGGTTAACCAAGCCGGCCGGGCAAATCGCTAACCGGCCCGGCAGTCCCGACAATTCGACAATCAACCCGCTGAGGACAAACCCTTCGCCCTCAATAACAACTAGTTCTTGCCCCGCCGTCAAAATGTCCCGGCCGATGTTCATCAGAAACTCCTTGCTGGCCCATGGGCCCCCCTCCTTAAGAGAGTCATAGTTACTCCCGCCGTTTACCCGCGCCGCACTGAATTTCGTCAAGTTGGGTCTGGCAAGCCGCTAACCCGGCCGGCCGGGCCTGACAACGCTCTAGAAACCCGGAACAGGCAGTTTCGTGAACCAACCGCGCACGCTCCTGACAATGCGTTAGCCAACCCTGCTCGGGCAAATCGTTAATCAAGCCCAACCCTGAAACTGCGTTAACCAACCCGGCCATGGCAATTCATTAACCAACCCGGCTCGGGCAAATGGTTAACCAAGCCCAACCCTGACAATTCGGTAACCAACCCGGCTCGGGCAAATGGTTAACCAAGCCGGCCGGGCAAATCGCTAACCGGCCCGGCAGTCCCGACAATTCGACAATCAACCAGCTGAGGACAAGCCCTTCGCCCTCAATAACAACTAGTTCTTGCCCCGCCGTCATAATGTCCCGGCCGATGTTCATCAGAAACTCCTTGCTGGCCCATGGGCCCCCCTCCATACCCTTAAGAGAGTCATAGTTACTCCCGCCGTTTACCCGCGCCGCACTGAATTTCGTCAAGTTGGGTCTGGCAAGCCGCTAACCCGGCCGGCCGGGCCTGACAACGCTCTAGAAACCCGGAACAGGCAGTTTCGTGAACCAACCGCGCACGCTCCTGACAATGCGTTAGCCAACCCTGCTCGGGCAAATCGTTAATCAAGCCCAACCCTGAAACTGCGTTAACCAACCCGGCCATGGCAATTCATTAACCAACCCGGCCCGGGCAAATGGTTAACCAAGCCTAAACCTGACAATTCGTTAACCAACCCGGCCCGGGCAAATGGGTAACCAAGCCGGCCGGGCAAATCGGTAACCGGCCCGGCAGCCCCGACTATTCGACAATCAACCAGCTGAGGACAAGCCCTTCGCCCTCAATAACAACTAGTTCTTGCCCCGCCGTCAAAATGTCCCGGCCGATGTTCATCAGAAACTCCTTGCTGGCCCATGGGCCCCCCTCCATACCCTTAAGAGAGTCATAGTTACTCCCGCCGTTTACCCGCGCCGCACTGAATTTCGTCAAGTTGGGTCTGGCAACCCGCTAACCCGGCCGGCCGGGCCTGACAACGCTCTAGAAACCCGGAACAGGCAGTTTCGTGAACCAACCGCGCACGCTCCTGACAATGCGTTAGCCAACCCTGCTCGGGGAAATCGTTAACCAAGCCCAACCCTGACAATGCGTTAATCAACCCGGCCATGGCAATTCATTAACCAACCCGGCTCGGGCAAATGGTTAACCAAGCCCAACCCTGACAATTAGTTAACCAACCCGGCCCGGGCAAATGGTTAACCAAGCCGGCCGGGCAAATCGGTAACCGGCCCGGCAGCCCCGACTATTCGACAATCAACCAGCTGAGGACAAACCCTTCACCCTCAATAACAACTACGTCTTGCCCCGCCGTCAAAATGTCCCGGCCGATGTTCATCAGAAACTCCTTGCTGGCCCATGGGCCCCCCTCCTTACCTTAAGAGAGTCATAGTTACTCCCGCCGTTTACCCGCGCCGCACTGAATTTCCTCAAGTTGGGTCTGGCAACCCGCTAACCCGGCCGGCCGGGCCTGACAACGCTCTAGAAACCCGGAACAGGCAGTTTCGTGAACCAACCGCGCACGCTCCTGACAATGCGTTAGCCAACCCTGCTCGGGCAAATCGTTAATCAAGCCCAACCCTGAAACTGCGTTAACCAACCCGGCCATGGCAATTCATTAACCAACCCGGCTCGGGCAAATGGTTAACCAAGCCGGCCGGGCAAATCGTTAACCGGCCCGGCAGCCCCGACAATTCGACAATCAACCCGCTGAGGACAAACCCTTCGCCCTCAATAACAACTAGTTCTTGCCCCGCCGTCAAAATGTCCCGGCCGATGTTCATCAGAAACTCCTTGCTGGCCCATGGGCCCCCCTCCTTACCTTAAGAGAGTCATAGTTACTCCCGCCGTTTACCCGCGCCGCACTGAATTTCCTCAAGTTGGGTCTGGCAACCCGCCAACCCGGCCGGCCGGGCCTGACAACGCTCTAGAAACCCGGAACAGGCAGTTTCGTGAACCAACCGCGCACGCTCCTGACAATGCGTTAGCCAACCCTGCTCGGGGAAATCTTTAACCAAGCCCAACCCTGACAATGCGTTAATCAACCCGGCCATGGCAATTCATTAACCAACCCGGCTCGGGCAAATGGTTAACCAAGCCCAACCCTGACAATTAGTTAACCAACCCGGCCCGGGCAAATGGTTAACCAAGCCGGCCGGGCAAATCGGTAACCGGCCCGGCAGCCCCGACTATTCGACAATCAACCAGCTGAGGACAAACCCTTCACCCTCAATAACAACTACGTCTTGCCCCGCCGTCAAAATGTCCCGGCCGATGTTCATCAGAAACTCCTTGCTGGCCCATGGGCCCCCCTCCTTACCTTAAGAGAGTCATAGTTACTCCCGCCGTTTACCCGCGCCGCACTGAATTTCGTCAAGTTGGGTCTGGCAACCCGCTAACCCGGTCGGCCGGGCCTGACAACGCTCTAGAAACCCGGAACAGGCAGTTTCGTGAACCAACCGCGCACGCTCCTGACAATGCGTTAGCCAACCCTGCTCGGGCAAATCGTTAATCAAGCCCAACCCTGAAACTGCGTTAACCAACCCGGCCATGGCAATTCATTAACCAACCCGGCCCGGGCAAATGGTTAACCAAGCCTAAACCTGACAATTCGTTAACCAACCCGGCCCGGGCAAATGGGTAACCAAGCCGGCCGGGCAAATCGGTAACCGGCCCGGCAGCCCCGACTATTCGACAATCAACCAGCTGAGGACAAGCCCTTCGCCCTCAATAACAACTAGTTCTTGCCCCGCCGTCAAAATGTCCCGGCCGATGTTCATCAGAAACTCCTTGCTGGCCCATGGGCCCCCCTCCATACCCTTAAGAGAGTCATAGTTACTCCCGCCGTTTACCCGCGCCGCACTGAATTTCGTCAAGTTGGGTCTGGCAAGCCGCTAACCCGGCCGGCCGGGCCTGACAACGCTCTAGAAACCCGGAACAGGCAGTTTCGTGAACCAACCGCGCACGCTCCTGACAATGCGTTAGCCAACCCTGCTCGGGCAAATCGTTAATCAAGCCCAACCCTGAAACTGCGTTAACCAACCCGGCCATGGCAATTCATTAACCAACCCGGCCCGGGCAAATGGTTAACCAAGCCCAACCCTGACAATTCGTTAACCAACCCGGCCCGGGCAAATGGTTAACCAAGCCGGCCGGGCAAATCGGTAACCGGCCCGGCAGCCCCGACTATTCGACAATCAACCAGCTGAGGACAAACCCTTCACCCTCAATAACAACTACGTCTTGCCCCGCCGTCAAAATGTCCCGGCCGATGTTCATCAGAAACTCCTTGCTGGCCCATGGGCCCCCCCTCCTTACCTTAAGAGAGTCATAGTTACTCCCGCCGTTTACCCGCGCCGCACTGAATTTCGTCAAGTTGGGTCTGGCAAGCCGCTAACCCGGCCGGCCGGGCCTGACAACGCTCTAGAAACCCGGAACAGGCAGTTTCGTGAACCAACCGCGCACGCTCCTGACAATGCGTTAGCCAACCCTGCTCGGGCAAATCGTTAATCAAGCCCAACCCTGAAACTGCGTTAACCAACCCGGCCATGGCAATTCATTAACCAACCCGGCCCGGGCAAATGGTTAACCAAGCCTAAACCTGACAATTCGTTAACCAACCCGGCCCGGGCAAATGGGTAACCAAGCCGGCCGGGCAAATCGGTAACCGGCCCGGCAGCCCCGACTATTCGACAATCAACCAGCTGAGGACAAGCCCTTCGCCCTCAATAACAACTAGTTCTTGCCCCGCCGTCAAAATGTCCCGGCCGATGTTCATCAGAAACTCCTTGCTGGCCCATGGGCCCCCCTCCATACCCTTAAGAGAGTCATAGTTACTCCCGCCGTTTACCCGCGCCGCACTGAATTTCGTCAAGTTGGGTCTGGCAACCCGCTAACCCGGCCGGCCGGGCCTGACAACGCTCTAGAAACCCGGAACAGGCAGTTTCGTGAACCAACCGCGCACGCTCCTGACAATGCGTTAGCCAACCCTGCTCGGGGAAATCGTTAACCAAGCCCAACCCTGACAATGCGTTAATCAACCCGGCCATGGCAATTCATTAACCAACCCGGCTCGGGCAAATGGTTAACCAAGCCCAACCCTGACAATTAGTTAACCAACCCGGCCCGGGCAAATGGTTAACCAAGCCGGCCGGGCAAATCGGTAACCGGCCCGGCAGCCCCGACTATTCGACAATCAACCAGCTGAGGACAAACCCTTCACCCTCAATAACAACTACGTCTTGCCCCGCCGTCAAAATGTCCCGGCCGATGTTCATCAGAAACTCCTTGCTGGCCCATGGGCCCCCCTCCTTACCTTAAGAGAGTCATAGTTACTCCCGCCGTTTACCCGCGCCGCACTGAATTTCCTCAAGTTGGGTCTGGCAACCCGCTAACCCGGCCGGCCGGGCCTGACAACGCTCTAGAAACCCGGAACAGGCAGTTTCGTGAACCAACCGCGCACGCTCCTGACAATGCGTTAGCCAACCCTGCTCGGGCAAATCGTTAATCAAGCCCAACCCTGAAACTGCGTTAACCAACCCGGCCATGGCAATTCATTAACCAACCCGGCTCGGGCAAATGGTTAACCAAGCCGGCCGGGCAAATCGTTAACCGGCCCGGCAGCCCCGACAATTCGACAATCAACCCGCTGAGGACAAACCCTTCGCCCTCAATAACAACTAGTTCTTGCCCCGCCGTCAAAATGTCCCGGCCGATGTTCATCAGAAACTCCTTGCTGGCCCATGGGCCCCCCTCCTTACCTTAAGAGAGTCATAGTTACTCCCGCCGTTTACCCGCGCCGCACTGAATTACGTCAAGTTGGGTCTGGCAACCCGCTAACCCGGCCGGCCGGGCCTGACAACGCTCTAGAAACCCGGAACAGGCAGTTTCGTGAACCAACCGCGCACGCTCCTGACAATGCGTTAGCCAACCCTGCTCGGGCAAATCGTTAATCAAGCCCAACCCTGAAACTGCGTTAACCAACCCGGCCATGGCAATTCACTAACCAACCCGGCTCGGGCAAATGGTTAACCAAGCCCAACCCTGACAATTCGGTAACCAACCCGGCTCGGGCAAATGGTTAACCAAGCCGGCCGGGCAAATCGGTAGCCGGCCCGGCAGTCCCGACAATTCGACAATCAACCAGCTGAGGACAAACCCTTCGCCCTCAATAACAACTAGTTCTTGCCCCGCCGTCAAAATGTCCCGGCCGATGTTCATCAGAAACTCCTTGCTGGCCCATGGGCCCCCCTCCTTACCTTAAGAGAGTCATAGTTACTCCCGCCGTTTACCCGCGCCGCACTGAATTTCCTCAAGTTGGGTCTGGCAACCCGCCAACCCGGCCGGCCGGGCCTGACAACGCTCTAGAAACCCGGAACAGGCAGTTTCGTGAACCAACCGCGCACGCTCCTGACAATGCGTTAGCCAACCCTGCTCGGGGAAATCTTTAACCAAGCCCAACCCTGACAATGCGTTAATCAACCCGGCCATGGCAATTCATTAACCAACCCGGCTCGGGCAAATGGTTAACCAAGCCCAACCCTGACAATTAGTTAACCAACCCGGCCCGGGCAAATGGTTAACCAAGCCGGCCGGGCAAATCGGTAACCGGCCCGGCAGCCCCGACTATTCGACAATCAACCAGCTGAGGACAAACCCTTCACCCTCAATAACAACTACGTCTTGCCCCGCCGTCAAAATGTCCCGGCCGATGTTCATCAGAAACTCCTTGCTGGCCCATGGGCCCCCCTCCTTACCTTAAGAGAGTCATAGTTACTCCCGCCGTTTACCCGCGCCGCACTGAATTTCCTCAAGTTGGGTCTGGCAACCCGCTAACCCGGTCGGCCGGGCCTGACAACGCTCTAGAAACCCGGAACAGGCAGTTTCGTGAACCAACCGCGCACGCTCCTGACAATGCGTTAGCCAACCCTGCTCGGGCAAATCGTTAATCAAGCCCAACCCTGAAACTGCGTTAACCAACCCGGCCATGGCAATTCATTAACCAACCCGGCCCGGGCAAATGGTTAACCAAGCCTAAACCTGACAATTCGTTAACCAACCCGGCCCGGGCAAATGGGTAACCAAGCCGGCCGGGCAAATCGGTAACCGGCCCGGCAGCCCCGACTATTCGACAATCAACCAGCTGAGGACAAGCCCTTCGCCCTCAATAACAACTAGTTCTTGCCCCGCCGTCAAAATGTCCCGGCCGATGTTCATCAGAAACTCCTTGCTGGCCCATGGGCCCCCCTCCATACCCTTAAGAGAGTCATAGTTACTCCCGCCGTTTACCCGCGCCGCACTGAATTTCGTCAAGTTGGGTCTGGCAAGCCGCTAACCCGGCCGGCCGGGCCTGACAACGCTCTAGAAACCCGGAACAGGCAGTTTCGTGAACCAACCGCGCACGCTCCTGACAATGCGTTAGCCAACCCTGCTCGGGCAAATCGTTAATCAAGCCCAACCCTGAAACTGCGTTAACCAACCCGGCCATGGCAATTCATTAACCAACCCGGCCCGGGCAAATGGTTAACCAAGCCCAACCCTGACAATTCGTTAACCAACCCGGCCCGGGCAAATGGTTAACCAAGCCGGCCGGGCAAATCGGTAACCGGCCCGGCAGCCCCGACTATTCGACAATCAACCAGCTGAGGACAAGCCCTTCGCCCTCAATAACAACTAGTTCTTGCCCCGCCGTCAAAATGTCCCGGCCGATGTTCATCAGAAACTCCTTGCTGGCCCATGGGCCCCCCTCCATACCCTTAAGAGAGTCATAGTTACTCCCGCCGTTTACCCGCGCCGCACTGAATTTCGTCAAGTTGGGTCTGGCAACCCGCTAACCCGGCCGGCCGGGCCTGACAACGCTCTAGAAACCCGGAACAGGCAGTTTCGTGAACCAACCGCGCACGCTCCTGACAATGCGTTAGCCAACCCTGCTCGGGGAAATCGTTAACCAAGCCCAACCCTGACAATGCGTTAATCAACCCGGCCATGGCAATTCATTAACCAACCCGGCTCGGGCAAATGGTTAACCAAGCCCAACCCTGACAATTAGTTAACCAACCCGGCCCGGGCAAATGGTTAACCAAGCCGGCCGGGCAAATCGGTAACCGGCCCGGCAGCCCCGACTATTCGACAATCAACCAGCTGAGGACAAACCCTTCACCCTCAATAACAACTACGTCTTGCCCCGCCGTCAAAATGTCCCGGCCGATGTTCATCAGAAACTCCTTGCTGGCCCATGGGCCCCCCTCCTTACCTTAAGAGAGTCATAGTTACTCCCGCCGTTTACCCGCGCCGCACTGAATTTCCTCAAGTTGGGTCTGGCAACCCGCTAACCCGGTCGGCCGGGCCTGACAACGCTCTAGAAACCCGGAACAGGCAGTTTCGTGAACCAACCGCGCACGCTCCTGACAATGCGTTAGCCAACCCTGCTCGGGCAAATCGTTAATCAAGCCCAACCCTGAAACTGCGTTAACCAACCCGGCCATGGCAATTCATTAACCAACCCGGCCCGGGCAAATGGTTAACCAAGCCTAAACCTGACAATTCGTTAACCAACCCGGCCCGGGCAAATGGGTAACCAAGCCGGCCGGGCAAATCGGTAACCGGCCCGGCAGCCCCGACTATTCGACAATCAACCAGCTGAGGACAAGCCCTTCGCCCTCAATAACAACTAGTTCTTGCCCCGCCGTCAAAATGTCCCGGCCGATGTTCATCAGAAACTCCTTGCTGGCCCATGGGCCCCCCTCCATACCCTTAAGAGAGTCATAGTTACTCCCGCCGTTTACCCGCGCCGCACTGAATTTCGTCAAGTTGGGTCTGGCAAGCCGCTAACCCGGCCGGCCGGGCCTGACAACGCTCTAGAAACCCGGAACAGGCAGTTTCGTGAACCAACCGCGCACGCTCCTGACAATGCGTTAGCCAACCCTGCTCGGGCAAATCGTTAATCAAGCCCAACCCTGAAACTGCGTTAACCAACCCGGCCATGGCAATTCATTAACCAACCCGGCCCGGGCAAATGGTTAACCAAGCCCAACCCTGACAATTCGTTAACCAACCCGGCCCGGGCAAATGGTTAACCAAGCCGGCCGGGCAAATCGGTAACCGGCCCGGCAGCCCCGACTATTCGACAATCAACCAGCTGAGGACAAACCCTTCACCCTCAATAACAACTACGTCTTGCCCCGCCGTCAAAATGTCCCGGCCGATGTTCATCAGAAACTCCTTGCTGGCCCATGGGCCCCCCCTCCTTACCTTAAGAGAGTCATAGTTACTCCCGCCGTTTACCCGCGCCGCACTGAATTTCGTCAAGTTGGGTCTGGCAAGCCGCTAACCCGGCCGGCCGGGCCTGACAACGCTCTAGAAACCCGGAACAGGCAGTTTCGTGAACCAACCGCGCACGCTCCTGACAATGCGTTAGCCAACCCTGCTCGGGCAAATCGTTAATCAAGCCCAACCCTGAAACTGCGTTAACCAACCCGGCCATGGCAATTCATTAACCAACCCGGCCCGGGCAAATGGTTAACCAAGCCGGCCGGGCAAATCGTTAACCGGCCCGGCAGCCCCGACAATTCGACAATCAACCCGCTGAGGACAAACCCTTCGCCCTCAATAACAACTAGTTCTTGCCCCGCCGTCAAAATGTCCCGGCCGATGTTCATCAGAAACTCCTTGCTGGCCCATGGGCCCCCCTCCTTACCTTAAGAGAGTCATAGTTACTCCCGCCGTTTACCCGCGCCGCACTGAATTACGTCAAGTTGGGTCTGGCAACCCGCTAACCCGGCCGGCCGGGCCTGACAACGCTCTAGAAACCCGGAACAGGCAGTTTCGTGAACCAACCGCGCACGCTCCTGACAATGCGTTAGCCAACCCTGCTCGGGCAAATCGTTAATCAAGCCCAACCCTGAAACTGCGTTAACCAACCCGGCCATGGCAATTCACTAACCAACCCGGCTCGGGCAAATGGTTAACCAAGCCCAACCCTGACAATTCGGTAACCAACCCGGCTCGGGCAAATGGTTAACCAAGCCGGCCGGGCAAATCGGTAGCCGGCCCGGCAGTCCCGACAATTCGACAATCAACCAGCTGAGGACAAACCCTTCGCCCTCAATAACAACTAGTTCTTGCCCCGCCGTCAAAATGTCCCGGCCGATGTTCATCAGAAACTCCTTGCTGGCCCATGGGCCCCCCTCCTTACCTTAAGAGAGTCATAGTTACTCCCGCCGTTTACCCGCGCCGCACTGAATTTCCTCAAGTTGGGTCTGGCAACCCGCCAACCCGGCCGGCCGGGCCTGACAACGCTCTAGAAACCCGGAACAGGCAGTTTCGTGAACCAACCGCGCACGCTCCTGACAATGCGTTAGCCAACCCTGCTCGGGGAAATCTTTAACCAAGCCCAACCCTGACAATGCGTTAATCAACCCGGCCATGGCAATTCATTAACCAACCCGGCTCGGGCAAATGGTTAACCAAGCCCAACCCTGACAATTAGTTAACCAACCCGGCCCGGGCAAATGGTTAACCAAGCCGGCCGGGCAAATCGCTAACCGGCCCGGCAGCCCCGACTATTCGACAATCAACCAGCTGAGGACAAACCCTTCACCCTCAATAACAACTACGTCTTGCCCCGCCGTCAAAATGTCCCGGCCGATGTTCATCAGAAACTCCTTGCTGGCCCATGGGCCCCCCTCCTTACCTTAAGAGAGTCATAGTTACTCCCGCCGTTTACCCGCGCCGCACTGAATTTCCTCAAGTTGGGTCTGGCAACCCGCTAACCCGGTCGGCCGGGCCTGACAACGCTCTAGAAACCCGGAACAGGCAGTTTCGTGAACCAACCGCGCACGCTCCTGACAATGCGTTAGCCAACCCTGCTCGGGCAAATCGTTAATCAAGCCCAACCCTGAAACTGCGTTAACCAACCCGGCCATGGCAATTCATTAACCAACCCGGCCCGGGCAAATGGTTAACCAAGCCTAAACCTGACAATTCGTTAACCAACCCGGCCCGGGCAAATGGGTAACCAAGCCGGCCGGGCAAATCGGTAACCGGCCCGGCAGCCCCGACTATTCGACAATCAACCAGCTGAGGACAAGCCCTTCGCCCTCAATAACAACTAGTTCTTGCCCCGCCGTCAAAATGTCCCGGCCGATGTTCATCAGAAACTCCTTGCTGGCCCATGGGCCCCCCTCCATACCCTTAAGAGAGTCATAGTTACTCCCGCCGTTTACCCGCGCCGCACTGAATTTCGTCAAGTTGGGTCTGGCAACCCGCTAACCCGGCCGGCCGGGCCTGACAACGCTCTAGAAACCCGGAACAGGCAGTTTCGTGAACCAACCGCGCACGCTCCTGACAATGCGTTAGCCAACCCTGCTCGGGGAAATCGTTAATCAAGCCCAACCCTGAAACTGCGTTAACCAACCCGGCCATGGCAATTCATTAACCAACCCGGCCCGGGCAAATGGTTAACCAAGCCCAACCCTGACAATTCGTTAACCAACCCGGCCCGGGCAAATGGTTAACCAAGCCGGCCGGGCAAATCGGTAACCGGCCCGGCAGCCCCGACTATTCGACAATCAACCAGCTGAGGACAAACCCTTCACCCTCAATAACAACTACGTCTTGCCCCGCCGTCAAAATGTCCCGGCCGATGTTCATCAGAAACTCCTTGCTGGCCCATGGGCCCCCCCTCCTTACCTTAAGAGAGTCATAGTTACTCCCGCCGTTTACCCGCGCCGCACTGAATTTCGTCAAGTTGGGTCTGGCAACCCGCTAACCCGGCCGGCCGGGCCTGACAACGCTCTAGAAACCCGGAACAGGCAGTTTCGTGAACCAACCGCGCACGCTCCTGACAATGCGTTAGCCAACCCTGCTCGGGCAAATCGTTAATCAAGCCCAACCCTGAAACTGCGTTAACCAACCCGGCCCGGGCAAATGGTTAACCAAGCCCAACCCTGACAATTCGGTAACCAACCCGGCCCGGGCAAATGGTTAACCAAGCCGGCCGGGCAAATCGCTAACCGGCCCGGCAGTCCCGACAATTCGACAATCAACCCGCTGAGGACAAACCCTTCGCCCTCAATAACAACTAGTTCTTGCCCCGCCGTCAAAATGTCCCGGCCGATGTTCATCAGAAACTCCTTGCTGGCCCATGGGCCCCCCTCCTTAAGAGAGTCATAGTTACTCCCGCCGTTTACCCGCGCCGCACTGAATTTCGTCAAGTTGGGTCTGGCAAGCCGCTAACCCGGCCGGCCGGGCCTGACAACGCTCTGGAAACCCGGAACAGGCAGTTTCGTGAACCAACCGCGCACCCTCCTGACAATGCGTTAGCCAACCCTGCTCGGGCAAATCGTTAATCAAGCCCAACCCTGAAACTGCGTTAACCAACCCGGCCATGGCAATTCAGTAACCAACCCGGCCCGGGCAAATGGTTAACCAAGCCCAACCCTGACAATTCGTTAACCAACCCGGCCCGGGCAAATGGTTAACCAAGCCGGCCGGGCAAATCGCTAACCGGCCCGGCAGTCCCGACAATTCGACAATCAACCAGCTGAGGACAAGCCCTTCGCCCTCAATAACAACTAGTTCTTGCCCCGCCGTCAAAATGTCCCGGCCGATGTTCATCAGAAACTCCTTGCTGGCCCATGGGCCCCCCTCCATACCTTAAGAGAGTCATAGTTACTCCCGCCGTTTACCCGCGCCGCACTGAATTTCGTCAAGTTGGGTCTGGCAAGCCGCTAACCCGGCCGGCCGGGCCTGACAACGCTCTAGAAACCCGGAACAGGCAGTTTCGTGAACCAACCGCGCACGCTCCTGACAATGCGTTAGCCAACCCTGCTCGGGCAAATCGTTAATCAAGCCCAACCCTGAAACTGCGTTAACCAACCCGGCCATGGCAATTCATTAACCAACCCGGCTCGGGCAAATGGTTAACCAAGCCCAACCCTGACAATTCGGTAACCAACCCGGCTCGGGCAAATGGTTAACCAAGCCGGCCGGGCAAATCGCTAACCGGCCCGGCAGTCCCGACAATTCGACAATCAACCAGCTGAGGACAAGCCCTTCGCCCTCAATAACAACTAGTTCTTGCCCCGCCGTCATAATGTCCCGGCCGATGTTCATCAGAAACTCCTTGCTGGCCCATGGGCCCCCCTCCATACCCTTAAGAGAGTCATAGTTACTCCCGCCGTTTACCCGCGCCGCACTGAATTTCGTCAAGTTGGGTCTGGCAAGCCGCTAACCCGGCCGGCCGGGCCTGACAACGCTCTAGAAACCCGGAACAGGCAGTTTCGTGAACCAACCGCGCACGCTCCTGACAATGCGTTAGCCAACCCTGCTCGGGCAAATCGTTAATCAAGCCCAACCCTGAAACTGCGTTAACCAACCCGGCCATGGCAATTCATTAACCAACCCGGCCCGGGCAAATGGTTAACCAAGCCTAAACCTGACAATTCGTTAACCAACCCGGCCCGGGCAAATGGGTAACCAAGCCGGCCGGGCAAATCGGTAACCGGCCCGGCAGCCCCGACTATTCGACAATCAACCAGCTGAGGACAAGCCCTTCGCCCTCAATAACAACTAGTTCTTGCCCCGCCGTCAAAATGTCCCGGCCGATGTTCATCAGAAACTCCTTGCTGGCCCATGGGCCCCCCTCCATACCCTTAAGAGAGTCATAGTTACTCCCGCCGTTTACCCGCGCCGCACTGAATTTCGTCAAGTTGGGTCTGGCAACCCGCTAACCCGGCCGGCCGGGCCTGACAACGCTCTAGAAACCCGGAACAGGCAGTTTCGTGAACCAACCGCGCACGCTCCTGACAATGCGTTAGCCAACCCTGCTCGGGGAAATCGTTAACCAAGCCCAACCCTGACAATGCGTTAATCAACCCGGCCATGGCAATTCATTAACCAACCCGGCTCGGGCAAATGGTTAACCAAGCCCAACCCTGACAATTAGTTAACCAACCCGGCCCGGGCAAATGGTTAACCAAGCCGGCCGGGCAAATCGGTAACCGGCCCGGCAGCCCCGACTATTCGACAATCAACCAGCTGAGGACAAACCCTTCACCCTCAATAACAACTACGTCTTGCCCCGCCGTCAAAATGTCCCGGCCGATGTTCATCAGAAACTCCTTGCTGGCCCATGGGCCCCCCTCCTTACCTTAAGAGAGCATAGTTACTCCCGCCGTTTACCCGCGCCGCACTGAATTTCCTCAAGTTGGGTCTGGCAACCCGCTAACCCGGCCGGCCGGGCCTGACAACGCTCTAGAAACCCGGAACAGGCAGTTTCGTGAACCAACCGCGCACGCTCCTGACAATGCGTTAGCCAACCCTGCTCGGGCAAATCGTTAATCAAGCCCAACCCTGAAACTGCGTTAACCAACCCGGCCCGGGCAAATGGTTAACCAAGCCCAACCCTGACAATTCGGTAACCAACCCGGCCCGGGCAAATGGTTAACCAAGCCGGCCGGGCAAATCGGTAACCGGCCCGGCAGCCCCGACTATTCGACAATCAACCAGCTGAGGACAAACCCTTCACCCTCAATAACAACTACGTCTTGCCCCGCCGTCAAAATGTCCCGGCCGATGTTCATCAGAAACTCCTTGCTGGCCCATGGGCCCCCCTCCATACCTTAAGAGAGTCATAGTTACTCCCGCCGTTTACCCGCGCCGCACTGAATTTCGTCAAGTTGGGTCTGGCAAGCCGCTAACCCGGCCGGCCGGGCCTGACAACGCTCTAGAAACCCGGAACAGGCAGTTTCGTGAACCAACCGCGCACGCTCCTGACAATGCGTTAGCCAACCCTGCTCGGGCAAATCGTTAATCAAGCCCAACCCTGAAACTGCGTTAACCAACCCGGCCATGGCAATTCATTAACCAACCCGGCTCGGGCAAATGGTTAACCAAGCCCAACCCTGACAATTCGGTAACCAACCCGGCTCGGGCAAATGGTTAACCAAGCCGGCCGGGCAAATCGCTAACCGGCCCGGCAGTCCCGACAATTCGACAATCAACCAGCTGAGGACAAGCCCTTCGCCCTCAATAACAACTAGTTCTTGCCCCGCCGTCATAATGTCCCGGCCGATGTTCATCAGAAACTCCTTGCTGGCCCATGGGCCCCCCTCCATACCCTTAAGAGAGTCATAGTTACTCCCGCCGTTTACCCGCGCCGCACTGAATTTCGTCAAGTTGGGTCTGGCAAGCCGCTAACCCGGCCGGCCGGGCCTGACAACGCTCTAGAAACCCGGAACAGGCAGTTTCGTGAACCAACCGCGCACGCTCCTGACAATGCGTTAGCCAACCCTGCTCGGGCAAATCGTTAATCAAGCCCAACCCTGAAACTGCGTTAACCAACCCGGCCATGGCAATTCATTAACCAACCCGGCCCGGGCAAATGGTTAACCAAGCCTAAACCTGACAATTCGTTAACCAACCCGGCCCGGGCAAATGGGTAACCAAGCCGGCCGGGCAAATCGGTAACCGGCCCGGCAGCCCCGACTATTCGACAATCAACCAGCTGAGGACAAGCCCTTCGCCCTCAATAACAACTAGTTCTTGCCCCGCCGTCAAAATGTCCCGGCCGATGTTCATCAGAAACTCCTTGCTGGCCCATGGGCCCCCCTCCATACCCTTAAGAGAGTCATAGTTACTCCCGCCGTTTACCCGCGCCGCACTGAATTTCGTCAAGTTGGGTCTGGCAACCCGCTAACCCGGCCGGCCGGGCCTGACAACGCTCTAGAAACCCGGAACAGGCAGTTTCGTGAACCAACCGCGCACGCTCCTGACAATGCGTTAGCCAACCCTGCTCGGGGAAATCGTTAACCAAGCCCAACCCTGACAATGCGTTAATCAACCCGGCCATGGCAATTCATTAACCAACCCGGCTCGGGCAAATGGTTAACCAAGCCCAACCCTGACAATTAGTTAACCAACCCGGCCCGGGCAAATGGTTAACCAAGCCGGCCGGGCAAATCGGTAACCGGCCCGGCAGCCCCGACTATTCGACAATCAACCAGCTGAGGACAAACCCTTCACCCTCAATAACAACTACGTCTTGCCCCGCCGTCAAAATGTCCCGGCCGATGTTCATCAGAAACTCCTTGCTGGCCCATGGGCCCCCCTCCTTACCTTAAGAGAGCATAGTTACTCCCGCCGTTTACCCGCGCCGCACTGAATTTCCTCAAGTTGGGTCTGGCAACCCGCTAACCCGGCCGGCCGGGCCTGACAACGCTCTAGAAACCCGGAACAGGCAGTTTCGTGAACCAACCGCGCACGCTCCTGACAATGCGTTAGCCAACCCTGCTCGGGCAAATCGTTAATCAAGCCCAACCCTGAAACTGCGTTAACCAACCCGGCCCGGGCAAATGGTTAACCAAGCCCAACCCTGACAATTCGGTAACCAACCCGGCCCGGGCAAATGGTTAACCAAGCCGGCCGGGCAAATCGGTAACCGGCCCGGCAGCCCCGACTATTCGACAATCAACCAGCTGAGGACAAACCCTTCACCCTCAATAACAACTACGTCTTGCCCCGCCGTCAAAATGTCCCGGCCGATGTTCATCAGAAACTCCTTGCTGGCCCATGGGCCCCCCTCCATACCTTAAGAGAGTCATAGTTACTCCCGCCGTTTACCCGCGCCGCACTGAATTTCGTCAAGTTGGGTCTGGCAAGCCGCTAACCCGGCCGGCCGGGCCTGACAACGCTCTAGAAACCCGGAACAGGCAGTTTCGTGAACCAACCGCGCACGCTCCTGACAATGCGTTAGCCAACCCTGCTCGGGCAAATCGTTAATCAAGCCCAACCCTGAAACTGCGTTAACCAACCCGGCCATGGCAATTCATTAACCAACCCGGCTCGGGCAAATGGTTAACCAAGCCCAACCCTGACAATTCGGTAACCAACCCGGCTCGGGCAAATGGTTAACCAAGCCGGCCGGGCAAATCGCTAACCGGCCCGGCAGTCCCGACAATTCGACAATCAACCCGCTGAGGACAAACCCTTCGCCCTCAATAACAACTAGTTCTTGCCCCGCCGTCAAAATGTCCCGGCCGATGTTCATCAGAAACTCCTTGCTGGCCCATGGGCCCCCCTCCTTAAGAGAGTCATAGTTACTCCCGCCGTTTACCCGCGCCGCACTGAATTTCGTCAAGTTGGGTCTGGCAAGCCGCTAACCCGGCCGGCCGGGCCTGACAACGCTCTAGAAACCCGGAACAGGCAGTTTCGTGAACCAACCGCGCACGCTCCTGACAATGCGTTAGCCAACCCTGCTCGGGCAAATCGTTAATCAAGCCCAACCCTGAAACTGCGTTAACCAACCCGGCCATGGCAATTCATTAACCAACCCGGCTCGGGCAAATGGTTAACCAAGCCCAACCCTGACAATTCGGTAACCAACCCGGCTCGGGCAAATGGTTAACCAAGCCGGCCGGGCAAATCGCTAACCGGCCCGGCAGTCCCGACAATTCGACAATCAACCAGCTGAGGACAAGCCCTTCGCCCTCAATAACAACTAGTTCTTGCCCCGCCGTCATAATGTCCCGGCCGATGTTCATCAGAAACTCCTTGCTGGCCCATGGGCCCCCCTCCATACCCTTAAGAGAGTCATAGTTACTCCCGCCGTTTACCCGCGCCGCACTGAATTTCGTCAAGTTGGGTCTGGCAAGCCGCTAACCCGGCCGGCCGGGCCTGACAACGCTCTAGAAACCCGGAACAGGCAGTTTCGTGAACCAACCGCGCACGCTCCTGACAATGCGTTAGCCAACCCTGCTCGGGCAAATCGTTAATCAAGCCCAACCCTGAAACTGCGTTAACCAACCCGGCCATGGCAATTCATTAACCAACCCGGCCCGGGCAAATGGTTAACCAAGCCTAAACCTGACAATTCGTTAACCAACCCGGCCCGGGCAAATGGGTAACCAAGCCGGCCGGGCAAATCGGTAACCGGCCCGGCAGCCCCGACTATTCGACAATCAACCAGCTGAGGACAAGCCCTTCGCCCTCAATAACAACTAGTTCTTGCCCCGCCGTCAAAATGTCCCGGCCGATGTTCATCAGAAACTCCTTGCTGGCCCATGGGCCCCCCTCCATACCCTTAAGAGAGTCATAGTTACTCCCGCCGTTTACCCGCGCCGCACTGAATTTCGTCAAGTTGGGTCTGGCAACCCGCTAACCCGGCCGGCCGGGCCTGACAACGCTCTAGAAACCCGGAACAGGCAGTTTCGTGAACCAACCGCGCACGCTCCTGACAATGCGTTAGCCAACCCTGCTCGGGGAAATCGTTAACCAAGCCCAACCCTGACAATGCGTTAATCAACCCGGCCATGGCAATTCATTAACCAACCCGGCTCGGGCAAATGGTTAACCAAGCCCAACCCTGACAATTAGTTAACCAACCCGGCCCGGGCAAATGGTTAACCAAGCCGGCCGGGCAAATCGGTAACCGGCCCGGCAGCCCCGACTATTCGACAATCAACCAGCTGAGGACAAACCCTTCACCCTCAATAACAACTACGTCTTGCCCCGCCGTCAAAATGTCCCGGCCGATGTTCATCAGAAACTCCTTGCTGGCCCATGGGCCCCCCTCCTTACCTTAAGAGAGTCATAGTTACTCCCGCCGTTTACCCGCGCCGCACTGAATTTCCTCAAGTTGGGTCTGGCAACCCGCTAACCCGGCCGGCCGGGCCTGACAACGCTCTAGAAACCCGGAACAGGCAGTTTCGTGAACCAACCGCGCACGCTCCTGACAATGCGTTAGCCAACCCTGCTCGGGCAAATCGTTAATCAAGCCCAACCCTGAAACTGCGTTAACCAACCCGGCCATGGCAATTCATTAACCAACCCGGCTCGGGCAAATGGTTAACCAAGCCGGCCGGGCAAATCGTTAACCGGCCCGGCAGCCCCGACAATTCGACAATCAACCCGCTGAGGACAAACCCTTCGCCCTCAATAACAACTAGTTCTTGCCCCGCCGTCAAAATGTCCCGGCCGATGTTCATCAGAAACTCCTTGCTGGCCCATGGGCCCCCCTCCTTACCTTAAGAGAGTCATAGTTACTCCCGCCGTTTACCCGCGCCGCACTGAATTACGTCAAGTTGGGTCTGGCAACCCGCTAACCCGGCCGGCCGGGCCTGACAACGCTCTAGAAACCCGGAACAGGCAGTTTCGTGAACCAACCGCGCACGCTCCTGACAATGCGTTAGCCAACCCTGCTCGGGCAAATCGTTAATCAAGCCCAACCCTGAAACTGCGTTAACCAACCCGGCCATGGCAATTCACTAACCAACCCGGCTCGGGCAAATGGTTAACCAAGCCCAACCCTGACAATTCGGTAACCAACCCGGCTCGGGCAAATGGTTAACCAAGCCGGCCGGGCAAATCGGTAGCCGGCCCGGCAGTCCCGACAATTCGACAATCAACCAGCTGAGGACAAACCCTTCGCCCTCAATAACAACTAGTTCTTGCCCCGCCGTCAAAATGTCCCGGCCGATGTTCATCAGAAACTCCTTGCTGGCCCATGGGCCCCCCTCCTTACCTTAAGAGAGTCATAGTTACTCCCGCCGTTTACCCGCGCCGCACTGAATTTCCTCAAGTTGGGTCTGGCAACCCGCCAACCCGGCCGGCCGGGCCTGACAACGCTCTAGAAACCCGGAACAGGCAGTTTCGTGAACCAACCGCGCACGCTCCTGACAATGCGTTAGCCAACCCTGCTCGGGGAAATCTTTAACCAAGCCCAACCCTGACAATGCGTTAATCAACCCGGCCATGGCAATTCATTAACCAACCCGGCTCGGGCAAATGGTTAACCAAGCCCAACCCTGACAATTAGTTAACCAACCCGGCCCGGGCAAATGGTTAACCAAGCCGGCCGGGCAAATCGGTAACCGGCCCGGCAGCCCCGACTATTCGACAATCAACCAGCTGAGGACAAACCCTTCACCCTCAATAACAACTACGTCTTGCCCCGCCGTCAAAATGTCCCGGCCGATGTTCATCAGAAACTCCTTGCTGGCCCATGGGCCCCCCTCCTTACCTTAAGAGAGTCATAGTTACTCCCGCCGTTTACCCGCGCCGCACTGAATTTCGTCAAGTTGGGTCTGGCAACCCGCTAACCCGGTCGGCCGGGCCTGACAACGCTCTAGAAACCCGGAACAGGCAGTTTCGTGAACCAACCGCGCACGCTCCTGACAATGCGTTAGCCAACCCTGCTCGGGCAAATCGTTAATCAAGCCCAACCCTGAAACTGCGTTAACCAACCCGGCCATGGCAATTCATTAACCAACCCGGCCCGGGCAAATGGTTAACCAAGCCTAAACCTGACAATTCGTTAACCAACCCGGCCCGGGCAAATGGGTAACCAAGCCGGCCGGGCAAATCGGTAACCGGCCCGGCAGCCCCGACTATTCGACAATCAACCAGCTGAGGACAAGCCCTTCGCCCTCAATAACAACTAGTTCTTGCCCCGCCGTCAAAATGTCCCGGCCGATGTTCATCAGAAACTCCTTGCTGGCCCATGGGCCCCCCTCCATACCCTTAAGAGAGTCATAGTTACTCCCGCCGTTTACCCGCGCCGCACTGAATTTCGTCAAGTTGGGTCTGGCAAGCCGCTAACCCGGCCGGCCGGGCCTGACAACGCTCTAGAAACCCGGAACAGGCAGTTTCGTGAACCAACCGCGCACGCTCCTGACAATGCGTTAGCCAACCCTGCTCGGGCAAATCGTTAATCAAGCCCAACCCTGAAACTGCGTTAACCAACCCGGCCATGGCAATTCATTAACCAACCCGGCCCGGGCAAATGGTTAACCAAGCCCAACCCTGACAATTCGTTAACCAACCCGGCCCGGGCAAATGGTTAACCAAGCCGGCCGGGCAAATCGGTAACCGGCCCGGCAGCCCCGACTATTCGACAATCAACCAGCTGAGGACAAACCCTTCACCCTCAATAACAACTACGTCTTGCCCCGCCGTCAAAATGTCCCGGCCGATGTTCATCAGAAACTCCTTGCTGGCCCATGGGCCCCCCCTCCTTACCTTAAGAGAGTCATAGTTACTCCCGCCGTTTACCCGCGCCGCACTGAATTTCGTCAAGTTGGGTCTGGCAAGCCGCTAACCCGGCCGGCCGGGCCTGACAACGCTCTAGAAACCCGGAACAGGCAGTTTCGTGAACCAACCGCGCACGCTCCTGACAATGCGTTAGCCAACCCTGCTCGGGGAAATCGTTAACCAAGCCCAACCCTGACAATGCGTTAATCAACCCGGCCATGGCAATTCATTAACCAACCCGGCTCGGGCAAATGGTTAACCAAGCCCAACCCTGACAATTAGTTAACCAACCCGGCCCGGGCAAATGGTTAACCAAGCCGGCCGGGCAAATCGGTAACCGGCCCGGCAGCCCCGACTATTCGACAATCAACCAGCTGAGGACAAACCCTTCACCCTCAATAACAACTACGTCTTGCCCCGCCGTCAAAATGTCCCGGCCGATGTTCATCAGAAACTCCTTGCTGGCCCATGGGCCCCCCTCCTTACCTTAAGAGAGTCATAGTTACTCCCGCCGTTTACCCGCGCCGCACTGAATTTCCTCAAGTTGGGTCTGGCAACCCGCTAACCCGGCCGGCCGGGCCTGACAACGCTCTAGAAACCCGGAACAGGCAGTTTCGTGAACCAACCGCGCACGCTCCTGACAATGCGTTAGCCAACCCTGCTCGGGCAAATCGTTAATCAAGCCCAACCCTGAAACTGCGTTAACCAACCCGGCCATGGCAATTCATTAACCAACCCGGCTCGGGCAAATGGTTAACCAAGCCGGCCGGGCAAATCGTTAACCGGCCCGGCAGCCCCGACAATTCGACAATCAACCCGCTGAGGACAAACCCTTCGCCCTCAATAACAACTAGTTCTTGCCCCGCCGTCAAAATGTCCCGGCCGATGTTCATCAGAAACTCCTTGCTGGCCCATGGGCCCCCCTCCTTACCTTAAGAGAGTCATAGTTACTCCCGCCGTTTACCCGCGCCGCACTGAATTACGTCAAGTTGGGTCTGGCAACCCGCTAACCCGGCCGGCCGGGCCTGACAACGCTCTAGAAACCCGGAACAGGCAGTTTCGTGAACCAACCGCGCACGCTCCTGACAATGCGTTAGCCAACCCTGCTCGGGCAAATCGTTAATCAAGCCCAACCCTGAAACTGCGTTAACCAACCCGGCCATGGCAATTCACTAACCAACCCGGCTCGGGCAAATGGTTAACCAAGCCCAACCCTGACAATTCGGTAACCAACCCGGCTCGGGCAAATGGTTAACCAAGCCGGCCGGGCAAATCGGTAGCCGGCCCGGCAGTCCCGACAATTCGACAATCAACCAGCTGAGGACAAACCCTTCGCCCTCAATAACAACTAGTTCTTGCCCCGCCGTCAAAATGTCCCGGCCGATGTTCATCAGAAACTCCTTGCTGGCCCATGGGCCCCCCTCCTTCCTTAAGAGAGTCATAGTTACTCCCGCCGTTTACCCGCGCCGCACTGAATTTCCTCAAGTTGGGTCTGGCAACCCGCCAACCCGGCCGGCCGGGCCTGACAACGCTCTAGAAACCCGGAACAGGCAGTTTCGTGAACCAACCGCGCACGCTCCTGACAATGCGTTAGCCAACCCTGCTCGGGGAAATCTTTAACCAAGCCCAACCCTGACAATGCGTTAATCAACCCGGCCATGGCAATTCATTAACCAACCCGGCTCGGGCAAATGGTTAACCAAGCCCAACCCTGACAATTAGTTAACCAACCCGGCCCGGGCAAATGGTTAACCAAGCCGGCCGGGCAAATCGGTAACCGGCCCGGCAGCCCCGACTATTCGACAATCAACCAGCTGAGGACAAACCCTTCACCCTCAATAACAACTACGTCTTGCCCCGCCGTCAAAATGTCCCGGCCGATGTTCATCAGAAACTCCTTGCTGGCCCATGGGCCCCCCTCCTTACCTTAAGAGAGTCATAGTTACTCCCGCCGTTTACCCGCGCCGCACTGAATTTCGTCAAGTTGGGTCTGGCAACCCGCTAACCCGGTCGGCCGGGCCTGACAACGCTCTAGAAACCCGGAACAGGCAGTTTCGTGAACCAACCGCGCACGCTCCTGACAATGCGTTAGCCAACCCTGCTCGGGCAAATCGTTAATCAAGCCCAACCCTGAAACTGCGTTAACCAACCCGGCCATGGCAATTCATTAACCAACCCGGCCCGGGCAAATGGTTAACCAAGCCTAAACCTGACAATTCGTTAACCAACCCGGCCCGGGCAAATGGGTAACCAAGCCGGCCGGGCAAATCGGTAACCGGCCCGGCAGCCCCGACTATTCGACAATCAACCAGCTGAGGACAAGCCCTTCGCCCTCAATAACAACTAGTTCTTGCCCCGCCGTCAAAATGTCCCGGCCGATGTTCATCAGAAACTCCTTGCTGGCCCATGGGCCCCCCTCCATACCCTTAAGAGAGTCATAGTTACTCCCGCCGTTTACCCGCGCCGCACTGAATTTCGTCAAGTTGGGTCTGGCAAGCCGCTAACCCGGCCGGCCGGGCCTGACAACGCTCTAGAAACCCGGAACAGGCAGTTTCGTGAACCAACCGCGCACGCTCCTGACAATGCGTTAGCCAACCCTGCTCGGGCAAATCGTTAATCAAGCCCAACCCTGAAACTGCGTTAACCAACCCGGCCATGGCAATTCATTAACCAACCCGGCCCGGGCAAATGGTTAACCAAGCCCAACCCTGACAATTCGTTAACCAACCCGGCCCGGGCAAATGGTTAACCAAGCCGGCCGGGCAAATCGGTAACCGGCCCGGCAGCCCCGACTATTCGACAATCAACCAGCTGAGGACAAACCCTTCACCCTCAATAACAACTACGTCTTGCCCCGCCGTCAAAATGTCCCGGCCGATGTTCATCAGAAACTCCTTGCTGGCCCATGGGCCCCCCCTCCTTACCTTAAGAGAGTCATAGTTACTCCCGCCGTTTACCCGCGCCGCACTGAATTTCGTCAAGTTGGGTCTGGCAAGCCGCTAACCCGGCCGGCCGGGCCTGACAACGCTCTAGAAACCCGGAACAGGCAGTTTCGTGAACCAACCGCGCACGCTCCTGACAATGCGTTAGCCAACCCTGCTCGGGCAAATCGTTAATCAAGCCCAACCCTGAAACTGCGTTAACCAACCCGGCCATGGCAATTCATTAACCAACCCGGCCCGGGCAAATGGTTAACCAAGCCTAAACCTGACAATTCGTTAACCAACCCGGCCCGGGCAAATGGGTAACCAAGCCGGCCGGGCAAATCGGTAACCGGCCCGGCAGCCCCGACTATTCGACAATCAACCAGCTGAGGACAAGCCCTTCGCCCTCAATAACAACTAGTTCTTGCCCCGCCGTCAAAATGTCCCGGCCGATGTTCATCAGAAACTCCTTGCTGGCCCATGGGCCCCCCTCCATACCCTTAAGAGAGTCATAGTTACTCCCGCCGTTTACCCGCGCCGCACTGAATTTCGTCAAGTTGGGTCTGGCAACCCGCTAACCCGGCCGGCCGGGCCTGACAACGCTCTAGAAACCCGGAACAGGCAGTTTCGTGAACCAACCGCGCACGCTCCTGACAATGCGTTAGCCAACCCTGCTCGGGGAAATCGTTAACCAAGCCCAACCCTGACAATGCGTTAATCAACCCGGCCATGGCAATTCATTAACCAACCCGGCTCGGGCAAATGGTTAACCAAGCCCAACCCTGACAATTAGTTAACCAACCCGGCCCGGGCAAATGGTTAACCAAGCCGGCCGGGCAAATCGGTAACCGGCCCGGCAGCCCCGACTATTCGACAATCAACCAGCTGAGGACAAACCCTTCACCCTCAATAACAACTACGTCTTGCCCCGCCGTCAAAATGTCCCGGCCGATGTTCATCAGAAACTCCTTGCTGGCCCATGGGCCCCCCTCCTTACCTTAAGAGAGTCATAGTTACTCCCGCCGTTTACCCGCGCCGCACTGAATTTCCTCAAGTTGGGTCTGGCAACCCGCTAACCCGGCCGGCCGGGCCTGACAACGCTCTAGAAACCCGGAACAGGCAGTTTCGTGAACCAACCGCGCACGCTCCTGACAATGCGTTAGCCAACCCTGCTCGGGCAAATCGTTAATCAAGCCCAACCCTGAAACTGCGTTAACCAACCCGGCCATGGCAATTCATTAACCAACCCGGCTCGGGCAAATGGTTAACCAAGCCGGCCGGGCAAATCGTTAACCGGCCCGGCAGCCCCGACAATTCGACAATCAACCCGCTGAGGACAAACCCTTCGCCCTCAATAACAACTAGTTCTTGCCCCGCCGTCAAAATGTCCCGGCCGATGTTCATCAGAAACTCCTTGCTGGCCCATGGGCCCCCCTCCTTACCTTAAGAGAGTCATAGTTACTCCCGCCGTTTACCCGCGCCGCACTGAATTACGTCAAGTTGGGTCTGGCAACCCGCTAACCCGGCCGGCCGGGCCTGACAACGCTCTAGAAACCCGGAACAGGCAGTTTCGTGAACCAACCGCGCACGCTCCTGACAATGCGTTAGCCAACCCTGCTCGGGCAAATCGTTAATCAAGCCCAACCCTGAAACTGCGTTAACCAACCCGGCCATGGCAATTCACTAACCAACCCGGCTCGGGCAAATGGTTAACCAAGCCCAACCCTGACAATTCGGTAACCAACCCGGCTCGGGCAAATGGTTAACCAAGCCGGCCGGGCAAATCGGTAGCCGGCCCGGCAGTCCCGACAATTCGACAATCAACCAGCTGAGGACAAACCCTTCGCCCTCAATAACAACTAGTTCTTGCCCCGCCGTCAAAATGTCCCGGCCGATGTTCATCAGAAACTCCTTGCTGGCCCATGGGCCCCCCTCCTTACCTTAAGAGAGTCATAGTTACTCCCGCCGTTTACCCGCGCCGCACTGAATTTCCTCAAGTTGGGTCTGGCAACCCGCCAACCCGGCCGGCCGGGCCTGACAACGCTCTAGAAACCCGGAACAGGCAGTTTCGTGAACCAACCGCGCACGCTCCTGACAATGCGTTAGCCAACCCTGCTCGGGGAAATCTTTAACCAAGCCCAACCCTGACAATGCGTTAATCAACCCGGCCATGGCAATTCATTAACCAACCCGGCTCGGGCAAATGGTTAACCAAGCCCAACCCTGACAATTAGTTAACCAACCCGGCCCGGGCAAATGGTTAACCAAGCCGGCCGGGCAAATCGGTAACCGGCCCGGCAGCCCCGACTATTCGACAATCAACCAGCTGAGGACAAACCCTTCACCCTCAATAACAACTACGTCTTGCCCCGCCGTCAAAATGTCCCGGCCGATGTTCATCAGAAACTCCTTGCTGGCCCATGGGCCCCCCTCCTTACCTTAAGAGAGTCATAGTTACTCCCGCCGTTTACCCGCGCCGCACTGAATTTCCTCAAGTTGGGTCTGGCAACCCGCTAACCCGGTCGGCCGGGCCTGACAACGCTCTAGAAACCCGGAACAGGCAGTTTCGTGAACCAACCGCGCACGCTCCTGACAATGCGTTAGCCAACCCTGCTCGGGCAAATCGTTAATCAAGCCCAACCCTGAAACTGCGTTAACCAACCCGGCCATGGCAATTCATTAACCAACCCGGCCCGGGCAAATGGTTAACCAAGCCTAAACCTGACAATTCGTTAACCAACCCGGCCCGGGCAAATGGGTAACCAAGCCGGCCGGGCAAATCGGTAACCGGCCCGGCAGCCCCGACTATTCGACAATCAACCAGCTGAGGACAAGCCCTTCGCCCTCAATAACAACTAGTTCTTGCCCCGCCGTCAAAATGTCCCGGCCGATGTTCATCAGAAACTCCTTGCTGGCCCATGGGCCCCCCTCCATACCCTTAAGAGAGTCATAGTTACTCCCGCCGTTTACCCGCGCCGCACTGAATTTCGTCAAGTTGGGTCTGGCAAGCCGCTAACCCGGCCGGCCGGGCCTGACAACGCTCTAGAAACCCGGAACAGGCAGTTTCGTGAACCAACCGCGCACGCTCCTGACAATGCGTTAGCCAACCCTGCTCGGGCAAATCGTTAATCAAGCCCAACCCTGAAACTGCGTTAACCAACCCGGCCATGGCAATTCATTAACCAACCCGGCCCGGGCAAATGGTTAACCAAGCCCAACCCTGACAATTCGTTAACCAACCCGGCCCGGGCAAATGGTTAACCAAGCCGGCCGGGCAAATCGGTAACCGGCCCGGCAGCCCCGACTATTCGACAATCAACCAGCTGAGGACAAGCCCTTCGCCCTCAATAACAACTAGTTCTTGCCCCGCCGTCAAAATGTCCCGGCCGATGTTCATCAGAAACTCCTTGCTGGCCCATGGGCCCCCCTCCATACCCTTAAGAGAGTCATAGTTACTCCCGCCGTTTACCCGCGCCGCACTGAATTTCGTCAAGTTGGGTCTGGCAACCCGCTAACCCGGCCGGCCGGGCCTGACAACGCTCTAGAAACCCGGAACAGGCAGTTTCGTGAACCAACCGCGCACGCTCCTGACAATGCGTTAGCCAACCCTGCTCGGGGAAATCGTTAACCAAGCCCAACCCTGACAATGCGTTAATCAACCCGGCCATGGCAATTCATTAACCAACCCGGCTCGGGCAAATGGTTAACCAAGCCCAACCCTGACAATTAGTTAACCAACCCGGCCCGGGCAAATGGTTAACCAAGCCGGCCGGGCAAATCGGTAACCGGCCCGGCAGCCCCGACTATTCGACAATCAACCAGCTGAGGACAAACCCTTCACCCTCAATAACAACTACGTCTTGCCCCGCCGTCAAAATGTCCCGGCCGATGTTCATCAGAAACTCCTTGCTGGCCCATGGGCCCCCCTCCTTACCTTAAGAGAGTCATAGTTACTCCCGCCGTTTACCCGCGCCGCACTGAATTTCCTCAAGTTGGGTCTGGCAACCCGCTAACCCGGTCGGCCGGGCCTGACAACGCTCTAGAAACCCGGAACAGGCAGTTTCGTGAACCAACCGCGCACGCTCCTGACAATGCGTTAGCCAACCCTGCTCGGGCAAATCGTTAATCAAGCCCAACCCTGAAACTGCGTTAACCAACCCGGCCATGGCAATTCATTAACCAACCCGGCCCGGGCAAATGGTTAACCAAGCCTAAACCTGACAATTCGTTAACCAACCCGGCCCGGGCAAATGGGTAACCAAGCCGGCCGGGCAAATCGGTAACCGGCCCGGCAGCCCCGACTATTCGACAATCAACCAGCTGAGGACAAGCCCTTCGCCCTCAATAACAACTAGTTCTTGCCCCGCCGTCAAAATGTCCCGGCCGATGTTCATCAGAAACTCCTTGCTGGCCCATGGGCCCCCCTCCATACCCTTAAGAGAGTCATAGTTACTCCCGCCGTTTACCCGCGCCGCACTGAATTTCGTCAAGTTGGGTCTGGCAAGCCGCTAACCCGGCCGGCCGGGCCTGACAACGCTCTAGAAACCCGGAACAGGCAGTTTCGTGAACCAACCGCGCACGCTCCTGACAATGCGTTAGCCAACCCTGCTCGGGCAAATCGTTAATCAAGCCCAACCCTGAAACTGCGTTAACCAACCCGGCCATGGCAATTCATTAACCAACCCGGCCCGGGCAAATGGTTAACCAAGCCCAACCCTGACAATTAGTTAACCAACCCGGCC
This sequence comes from Mobula birostris, assembly GCF_030028105.1. NCBI lineage: Eukaryota > Metazoa > Chordata > Chondrichthyes > Myliobatiformes > Myliobatidae > Mobula > Mobula birostris. Next base: position 116,922,304 of record NC_092381.1, on the reverse strand, counting down.
CGGGCAAATGGTTAACCAAGCCGGCCGGGCAAATCGGTAACCGGCCCGGCAGCCCCGACTATTCGACAATCAACCAGCTGAGGACAAACCCTTCACCCTCAATAACAACTACGTCTTGCCCCGCCGTCAAAATGTCCCGGCCGATGTTCATCAGAAACTCCTTGCTGGCCCATGGGCCCCCCCTCCTTACCTTAAGAGAGTCATAGTTACTCCCGCCGTTTACCCGCGCCGCACTGAATTTCGTCAAGTTGGGTCTGGCAAGCCGCTAACCCGGCCGGCCGGGCCTGACAACGCTCTAGAAACCCGGAACAGGCAGTTTCGTGAACCAACCGCGCACGCTCCTGACAATGCGTTAGCCAACCCTGCTCGGGCAAATCGTTAATCAAGCCCAACCCTGAAACTGCGTTAACCAACCCGGCCATGGCAATTCATTAACCAACCCGGCCCGGGCAAATGGTTAACCAAGCCTAAACCTGACAATTCGTTAACCAACCCGGCCCGGGCAAATGGGTAACCAAGCCGGCCGGGCAAATCGGTAACCGGCCCGGCAGCCCCGACTATTCGACAATCAACCAGCTGAGGACAAGCCCTTCGCCCTCAATAACAACTAGTTCTTGCCCCGCCGTCAAAATGTCCCGGCCGATGTTCATCAGAAACTCCTTGCTGGCCCATGGGCCCCCCTCCATACCCTTAAGAGAGTCATAGTTACTCCCGCCGTTTACCCGCGCCGCACTGAATTTCGTCAAGTTGGGTCTGGCAACCCGCTAACCCGGCCGGCCGGGCCTGACAACGCTCTAGAAACCCGGAACAGGCAGTTTCGTGAACCAACCGCGCACGCTCCTGACAATGCGTTAGCCAACCCTGCTCGGGGAAATCGTTAACCAAGCCCAACCCTGACAATGCGTTAATCAACCCGGCCATGGCAATTCATTAACCAACCCGGCTCGGGCAAATGGTTAACCAAGCCCAACCCTGACAATTAGTTAACCAACCCGGCCCGGGCAAATGGTTAACCAAGCCGGCCGGGCAAATCGGTAACCGGCCCGGCAGCCCCGACTATTCGACAATCAACCAGCTGAGGACAAACCCTTCACCCTCAATAACAACTACGTCTTGCCCCGCCGTCAAAATGTCCCGGCCGATGTTCATCAGAAACTCCTTGCTGGCCCATGGGCCCCCCTCCTTACCTTAAGAGAGTCATAGTTACTCCCGCCGTTTACCCGCGCCGCACTGAATTTCCTCAAGTTGGGTCTGGCAACCCGCTAACCCGGCCGGCCGGGCCTGACAACGCTCTAGAAACCCGGAACAGGCAGTTTCGTGAACCAACCGCGCACGCTCCTGACAATGCGTTAGCCAACCCTGCTCGGGCAAATCGTTAATCAAGCCCAACCCTGAAACTGCGTTAACCAACCCGGCCATGGCAATTCATTAACCAACCCGGCTCGGGCAAATGGTTAACCAAGCCGGCCGGGCAAATCGTTAACCGGCCCGGCAGCCCCGACAATTCGACAATCAACCCGCTGAGGACAAACCCTTCGCCCTCAATAACAACTAGTTCTTGCCCCGCCGTCAAAATGTCCCGGCCGATGTTCATCAGAAACTCCTTGCTGGCCCATGGGCCCCCCTCCTTACCTTAAGAGAGTCATAGTTACTCCCGCCGTTTACCCGCGCCGCACTGAATTACGTCAAGTTGGGTCTGGCAACCCGCTAACCCGGCCGGCCGGGCCTGACAACGCTCTAGAAACCCGGAACAGGCAGTTTCGTGAACCAACCGCGCACGCTCCTGACAATGCGTTAGCCAACCCTGCTCGGGCAAATCGTTAATCAAGCCCAACCCTGAAACTGCGTTAACCAACCCGGCCATGGCAATTCACTAACCAACCCGGCTCGGGCAAATGGTTAACCAAGCCCAACCCTGACAATTCGGTAACCAACCCGGCTCGGGCAAATGGTTAACCAAGCCGGCCGGGCAAATCGGTAGCCGGCCCGGCAGTCCCGACAATTCGACAATCAACCAGCTGAGGACAAACCCTTCGCCCTCAATAACAACTAGTTCTTGCCCCGCCGTCAAAATGTCCCGGCCGATGTTCATCAGAAACTCCTTGCTGGCCCATGGGCCCCCCTCCTTACCTTAAGAGAGTCATAGTTACTCCCGCCGTTTACCCGCGCCGCACTGAATTTCCTCAAGTTGGGTCTGGCAACCCGCCAACCCGGCCGGCCGGGCCTGACAACGCTCTAGAAACCCGGAACAGGCAGTTTCGTGAACCAACCGCGCACGCTCCTGACAATGCGTTAGCCAACCCTGCTCGGGGAAATCTTTAACCAAGCCCAACCCTGACAATGCGTTAATCAACCCGGCCATGGCAATTCATTAACCAACCCGGCTCGGGCAAATGGTTAACCAAGCCCAACCCTGACAATTAGTTAACCAACCCGGCCCGGGCAAATGGTTAACCAAGCCGGCCGGGCAAATCGGTAACCGGCCCGGCAGCCCCGACTATTCGACAATCAACCAGCTGAGGACAAACCCTTCACCCTCAATAACAACTACGTCTTGCCCCGCCGTCAAAATGTCCCGGCCGATGTTCATCAGAAACTCCTTGCTGGCCCATGGGCCCCCCTCCTTACCTTAAGAGAGTCATAGTTACTCCCGCCGTTTACCCGCGCCGCACTGAATTTCGTCAAGTTGGGTCTGGCAACCCGCTAACCCGGTCGGCCGGGCCTGACAACGCTCTAGAAACCCGGAACAGGCAGTTTCGTGAACCAACCGCGCACGCTCCTGACAATGCGTTAGCCAACCCTGCTCGGGCAAATCGTTAATCAAGCCCAACCCTGAAACTGCGTTAACCAACCCGGCCATGGCAATTCATTAACCAACCCGGCCCGGGCAAATGGTTAACCAAGCCTAAACCTGACAATTCGTTAACCAACCCGGCCCGGGCAAATGGGTAACCAAGCCGGCCGGGCAAATCGGTAACCGGCCCGGCAGCCCCGACTATTCGACAATCAACCAGCTGAGGACAAGCCCTTCGCCCTCAATAACAACTAGTTCTTGCCCCGCCGTCAAAATGTCCCGGCCGATGTTCATCAGAAACTCCTTGCTGGCCCATGGGCCCCCCTCCATACCCTTAAGAGAGTCATAGTTACTCCCGCCGTTTACCCGCGCCGCACTGAATTTCGTCAAGTTGGGTCTGGCAAGCCGCTAACCCGGCCGGCCGGGCCTGACAACGCTCTAGAAACCCGGAACAGGCAGTTTCGTGAACCAACCGCGCACGCTCCTGACAATGCGTTAGCCAACCCTGCTCGGGCAAATCGTTAATCAAGCCCAACCCTGAAACTGCGTTAACCAACCCGGCCATGGCAATTCATTAACCAACCCGGCCCGGGCAAATGGTTAACCAAGCCCAACCCTGACAATTCGTTAACCAACCCGGCCCGGGCAAATGGTTAACCAAGCCGGCCGGGCAAATCGGTAACCGGCCCGGCAGCCCCGACTATTCGACAATCAACCAGCTGAGGACAAACCCTTCACCCTCAATAACAACTACGTCTTGCCCCGCCGTCAAAATGTCCCGGCCGATGTTCATCAGAAACTCCTTGCTGGCCCATGGGCCCCCCCTCCTTACCTTAAGAGAGTCATAGTTACTCCCGCCGTTTACCCGCGCCGCACTGAATTTCGTCAAGTTGGGTCTGGCAAGCCGCTAACCCGGCCGGCCGGGCCTGACAACGCTCTAGAAACCCGGAACAGGCAGTTTCGTGAACCAACCGCGCACGCTCCTGACAATGCGTTAGCCAACCCTGCTCGGGGAAATCGTTAACCAAGCCCAACCCTGACAATGCGTTAATCAACCCGGCCATGGCAATTCATTAACCAACCCGGCTCGGGCAAATGGTTAACCAAGCCCAACCCTGACAATTAGTTAACCAACCCGGCCCGGGCAAATGGTTAACCAAGCCGGCCGGGCAAATCGGTAACCGGCCCGGCAGCCCCGACTATTCGACAATCAACCAGCTGAGGACAAACCCTTCACCCTCAATAACAACTACGTCTTGCCCCGCCGTCAAAATGTCCCGGCCGATGTTCATCAGAAACTCCTTGCTGGCCCATGGGCCCCCCTCCTTACCTTAAGAGAGTCATAGTTACTCCCGCCGTTTACCCGCGCCGCACTGAATTTCCTCAAGTTGGGTCTGGCAACCCGCTAACCCGGCCGGCCGGGCCTGACAACGCTCTAGAAACCCGGAACAGGCAGTTTCGTGAACCAACCGCGCACGCTCCTGACAATGCGTTAGCCAACCCTGCTCGGGCAAATCGTTAATCAAGCCCAACCCTGAAACTGCGTTAACCAACCCGGCCATGGCAATTCATTAACCAACCCGGCTCGGGCAAATGGTTAACCAAGCCGGCCGGGCAAATCGTTAACCGGCCCGGCAGCCCCGACAATTCGACAATCAACCCGCTGAGGACAAACCCTTCGCCCTCAATAACAACTAGTTCTTGCCCCGCCGTCAAAATGTCCCGGCCGATGTTCATCAGAAACTCCTTGCTGGCCCATGGGCCCCCCTCCTTACCTTAAGAGAGTCATAGTTACTCCCGCCGTTTACCCGCGCCGCACTGAATTACGTCAAGTTGGGTCTGGCAACCCGCTAACCCGGCCGGCCGGGCCTGACAACGCTCTAGAAACCCGGAACAGGCAGTTTCGTGAACCAACCGCGCACGCTCCTGACAATGCGTTAGCCAACCCTGCTCGGGCAAATCGTTAATCAAGCCCAACCCTGAAACTGCGTTAACCAACCCGGCCATGGCAATTCACTAACCAACCCGGCTCGGGCAAATGGTTAACCAAGCCCAACCCTGACAATTCGGTAACCAACCCGGCTCGGGCAAATGGTTAACCAAGCCGGCCGGGCAAATCGGTAGCCGGCCCGGCAGTCCCGACAATTCGACAATCAACCAGCTGAGGACAAACCCTTCGCCCTCAATAACAACTAGTTCTTGCCCCGCCGTCAAAATGTCCCGGCCGATGTTCATCAGAAACTCCTTGCTGGCCCATGGGCCCCCCTCCTTCCTTAAGAGAGTCATAGTTACTCCCGCCGTTTACCCGCGCCGCACTGAATTTCCTCAAGTTGGGTCTGGCAACCCGCCAACCCGGCCGGCCGGGCCTGACAACGCTCTAGAAACCCGGAACAGGCAGTTTCGTGAACCAACCGCGCACGCTCCTGACAATGCGTTAGCCAACCCTGCTCGGGGAAATCTTTAACCAAGCCCAACCCTGACAATGCGTTAATCAACCCGGCCATGGCAATTCATTAACCAACCCGGCTCGGGCAAATGGTTAACCAAGCCCAACCCTGACAATTAGTTAACCAACCCGGCCCGGGCAAATGGTTAACCAAGCCGGCCGGGCAAATCGGTAACCGGCCCGGCAGCCCCGACTATTCGACAATCAACCAGCTGAGGACAAACCCTTCACCCTCAATAACAACTACGTCTTGCCCCGCCGTCAAAATGTCCCGGCCGATGTTCATCAGAAACTCCTTGCTGGCCCATGGGCCCCCCTCCTTACCTTAAGAGAGTCATAGTTACTCCCGCCGTTTACCCGCGCCGCACTGAATTTCGTCAAGTTGGGTCTGGCAACCCGCTAACCCGGTCGGCCGGGCCTGACAACGCTCTAGAAACCCGGAACAGGCAGTTTCGTGAACCAACCGCGCACGCTCCTGACAATGCGTTAGCCAACCCTGCTCGGGCAAATCGTTAATCAAGCCCAACCCTGAAACTGCGTTAACCAACCCGGCCATGGCAATTCATTAACCAACCCGGCCCGGGCAAATGGTTAACCAAGCCTAAACCTGACAATTCGTTAACCAACCCGGCCCGGGCAAATGGGTAACCAAGCCGGCCGGGCAAATCGGTAACCGGCCCGGCAGCCCCGACTATTCGACAATCAACCAGCTGAGGACAAGCCCTTCGCCCTCAATAACAACTAGTTCTTGCCCCGCCGTCAAAATGTCCCGGCCGATGTTCATCAGAAACTCCTTGCTGGCCCATGGGCCCCCCTCCATACCCTTAAGAGAGTCATAGTTACTCCCGCCGTTTACCCGCGCCGCACTGAATTTCGTCAAGTTGGGTCTGGCAAGCCGCTAACCCGGCCGGCCGGGCCTGACAACGCTCTAGAAACCCGGAACAGGCAGTTTCGTGAACCAACCGCGCACGCTCCTGACAATGCGTTAGCCAACCCTGCTCGGGCAAATCGTTAATCAAGCCCAACCCTGAAACTGCGTTAACCAACCCGGCCATGGCAATTCATTAACCAACCCGGCCCGGGCAAATGGTTAACCAAGCCCAACCCTGACAATTCGTTAACCAACCCGGCCCGGGCAAATGGTTAACCAAGCCGGCCGGGCAAATCGGTAACCGGCCCGGCAGCCCCGACTATTCGACAATCAACCAGCTGAGGACAAACCCTTCACCCTCAATAACAACTACGTCTTGCCCCGCCGTCAAAATGTCCCGGCCGATGTTCATCAGAAACTCCTTGCTGGCCCATGGGCCCCCCCTCCTTACCTTAAGAGAGTCATAGTTACTCCCGCCGTTTACCCGCGCCGCACTGAATTTCGTCAAGTTGGGTCTGGCAAGCCGCTAACCCGGCCGGCCGGGCCTGACAACGCTCTAGAAACCCGGAACAGGCAGTTTCGTGAACCAACCGCGCACGCTCCTGACAATGCGTTAGCCAACCCTGCTCGGGCAAATCGTTAATCAAGCCCAACCCTGAAACTGCGTTAACCAACCCGGCCATGGCAATTCATTAACCAACCCGGCCCGGGCAAATGGTTAACCAAGCCTAAACCTGACAATTCGTTAACCAACCCGGCCCGGGCAAATGGGTAACCAAGCCGGCCGGGCAAATCGGTAACCGGCCCGGCAGCCCCGACTATTCGACAATCAACCAGCTGAGGACAAACCCTTCACCCTCAATAACAACTACGTCTTGCCCCGCCGTCAAAATGTCCCGGCCGATGTTCATCAGAAACTCCTTGCTGGCCCATGGGCCCCCCTCCTTACCTTAAGAGAGTCATAGTTACTCCCGCCGTTTACCCGCGCCGCACTGAATTTCCTCAAGTTGGGTCTGGCAACCCGCTAACCCGGCCGGCCGGGCCTGACAACGCTCTAGAAACCCGGAACAGGCAGTTTCGTGAACCAACCGCGCACGCTCCTGACAATGCGTTAGCCAACCCTGCTCGGGCAAATCGTTAATCAAGCCCAACCCTGAAACTGCGTTAACCAACCCGGCCATGGCAATTCATTAACCAACCCGGCTCGGGCAAATGGTTAACCAAGCCGGCCGGGCAAATCGTTAACCGGCCCGGCAGCCCCGACAATTCGACAATCAACCCGCTGAGGACAAACCCTTCGCCCTCAATAACAACTAGTTCTTGCCCCGCCGTCAAAATGTCCCGGCCGATGTTCATCAGAAACTCCTTGCTGGCCCATGGGCCCCCCTCCTTACCTTAAGAGAGTCATAGTTACTCCCGCCGTTTACCCGCGCCGCACTGAATTACGTCAAGTTGGGTCTGGCAACCCGCTAACCCGGCCGGCCGGGCCTGACAACGCTCTAGAAACCCGGAACAGGCAGTTTCGTGAACCAACCGCGCACGCTCCTGACAATGCGTTAGCCAACCCTGCTCGGGCAAATCGTTAATCAAGCCCAACCCTGAAACTGCGTTAACCAACCCGGCCATGGCAATTCACTAACCAACCCGGCTCGGGCAAATGGTTAACCAAGCCCAACCCTGACAATTAGTTAACCAACCCGGCCCGGGCAAATGGTTAACCAAGCCGGCCGGGCAAATCGGTAACCGGCCCGGCAGCCCCGACTATTCGACAATCAACCAGCTGAGGACAAACCCTTCACCCTCAATAACAACTACGTCTTGCCCCGCCGTCAAAATGTCCCGGCCGATGTTCATCAGAAACTCCTTGCTGGCCCATGGGCCCCCCTCCTTACCTTAAGAGAGTCATAGTTACTCCCGCCGTTTACCCGCGCCGCACTGAATTTCCTCAAGTTGGGTCTGGCAACCCGCTAACCCGGCCGGCCGGGCCTGACAACGCTCTAGAAACCCGGAACAGGCAGTTTCGTGAACCAACCGCGCACGCTCCTGACAATGCGTTAGCCAACCCTGCTCGGGCAAATCGTTAATCAAGCCCAACCCTGAAACTGCGTTAACCAACCCGGCCATGGCAATTCATTAACCAACCCGGCTCGGGCAAATGGTTAACCAAGCCGGCCGGGCAAATCGTTAACCGGCCCGGCAGCCCCGACAATTCGACAATCAACCCGCTGAGGACAAACCCTTCGCCCTCAATAACAACTAGTTCTTGCCCCGCCGTCAAAATGTGCCGGCCGATGTTCATCAGAAACTCCTTGCTGGCCCATGGGCCCCCCTCCTTACCTTAAGAGAGTCATAGTTACTCCCGCCGTTTACCCGCGCCGCACTGAATTACGTCAAGTTGGGTCTGGCAACCCGCTAACCCGGCCGGCCGGGCCTGACAACGCTCTAGAAACCCGGAACAGGCGATTTCGTGAACCAACCGCGCACGCTCCTGACAATGCGTTAGCCAACCCTGCTCGGGCAAATCGTTAATCAAGCCCAACCCTGAAACTGCGTTAACCAACCCGGCCATGGCAATTCACTAACCAACCCGGCTCGGGCAAATGGTTAACCAAGCCCAACCCTGACAATTCGGTAACCAACCCGGCTCGGGCAAATGGTTAACCAAGCCGGCCGGGCAAATCGGTAGCCGGCCCGGCAGTCCCGACAATTCGACAATCAACCAGCTGAGGACAAACCCTTCGCCCTCAATAACAACTAGTTCTTGCCCCGCCGTCAAAATGTCCCGGCCGATGTTCATCAGAAACTCCTTGCTGGCCCATGGGCCCCCCTCCTTACCTTAAGAGAGTCATAGTTACTCCCGCCGTTTACCCGCGCCGCACTGAATTTCCTCAAGTTGGGTCTGGCAACCCGCCAACCCGGCCGGCCGGGCCTGACAACGCTCTAGAAACCCGGAACAGGCAGTTTCGTGAACCAACCGCGCACGCTCCTGACAATGCGTTAGCCAACCCTGCTCGGGGAAATCTTTAACCAAGCCCAACCCTGACAATGCGTTAATCAACCCGGCCATGGCAATTCATTAACCAACCCGGCTCGGGCAAATGGTTAACCAAGCCCAACCCTGACAATTAGTTAACCAACCCGGCCCGGGCAAATGGTTAACCAAGCCGGCCGGGCAAATCGGTAACCGGCCCGGCAGCCCCGACTATTCGACAATCAACCAGCTGAGGACAAACCCTTCACCCTCAATAACAACTACGTCTTGCCCCGCCGTCAAAATGTCCCGGCCGATGTTCATCAGAAACTCCTTGCTGGCCCATGGGCCCCCCTCCTTACCTTAAGAGAGTCATAGTTACTCCCGCCGTTTACCCGCGCCGCACTGAATTTCCTCAAGTTGGGTCTGGCAACCCGCTAACCCGGTCGGCCGGGCCTGACAACGCTCTAGAAACCCGGAACAGGCAGTTTCGTGAACCAACCGCGCACGCTCCTGACAATGCGTTAGCCAACCCTGCTCGGGCAAATCGTTAATCAAGCCCAACCCTGAAACTGCGTTAACCAACCCGGCCATGGCAATTCATTAACCAACCCGGCCCGGGCAAATGGTTAACCAAGCCTAAACCTGACAATTCGTTAACCAACCCGGCCCGGGCAAATGGGTAACCAAGCCGGCCGGGCAAATCGGTAACCGGCCCGGCAGCCCCGACTATTCGACAATCAACCAGCTGAGGACAAGCCCTTCGCCCTCAATAACAACTAGTTCTTGCCCCGCCGTCAAAATGTCCCGGCCGATGTTCATCAGAAACTCCTTGCTGGCCCATGGGCCCCCCTCCATACCCTTAAGAGAGTCATAGTTACTCCCGCCGTTTACCCGCGCCGCACTGAATTTCGTCAAGTTGGGTCTGGCAAGCCGCTAACCCGGCCGGCCGGGCCTGACAACGCTCTAGAAACCCGGAACAGGCAGTTTCGTGAACCAACCGCGCACGCTCCTGACAATGCGTTAGCCAACCCTGCTCGGGCAAATCGTTAATCAAGCCCAACCCTGAAACTGCGTTAACCAACCCGGCCATGGCAATTCATTAACCAACCCGGCCCGGGCAAATGGTTAACCAAGCCCAACCCTGACAATTCGTTAACCAACCCGGCCCGGGCAAATGGTTAACCAAGCCGGCCGGGCAAATCGGTAACCGGCCCGGCAGCCCCGACTATTCGACAATCAACCAGCTGAGGACAAACCCTTCACCCTCAATAACAACTACGTCTTGCCCCGCCGTCAAAATGTCCCGGCCGATGTTCATCAGAAACTCCTTGCTGGCCCATGGGCCCCCCCTCCTTACCTTAAGAGAGTCATAGTTACTCCCGCCGTTTACCCGCGCCGCACTGAATTTCGTCAAGTTGGGTCTGGCAAGCCGCTAACCCGGCCGGCCGGGCCTGACAACGCTCTAGAAACCCGGAACAGGCAGTTTCGTGAACCAACCGCGCACGCTCCTGACAATGCGTTAGCCAACCCTGCTCGGGCAAATCGTTAATCAAGCCCAACCCTGAAACTGCGTTAACCAACCCGGCCATGGCAATTCATTAACCAACCCGGCCCGGGCAAATGGTTAACCAAGCCCAACCCTGACAATTCGTTAACCAACCCGGCCCGGGCAAATGGGTAACCAAGCCGGCCGGGCAAATCGGTAACCGGCCCGGCAGCCCCGACTATTCGACAATCAACCAGCTGAGGACAAACCCTTCACCCTCAATAACAACTACGTCTTGCCCCGCCGTCAAAATGTCCCGGCCGATGTTCATCAGAAACTCCTTGCTGGCCCATGGGCCCCCCCTCCTTACCTTAAGAGAGTCATAGTTACTCCCGCCGTTTACCCGCGCCGCACTGAATTTCGTCAAGTTGGGTCTGGCAAGCCGCTAACCCGGCCGGCCGGGCCTGACAACGCTCTAGAAACCCGGAACAGGCAGTTTCGTGAACCAACCGCGCACGCTCCTGACAATGCGTTAGCCAACCCTGCTCGGGCAAATCGTTAATCAAGCCCAACCCTGAAACTGCGTTAACCAACCCGGCCATGGCAATTCATTAACCAACCCGGCTCGGGCAAATGGTTAACCAAGCCGGCCGGGCAAATCGTTAACCGGCCCGGCAGCCCCGACAATTCGACAATCAACCCGCTGAGGACAAACCCTTCGCCCTCAATAACAACTAGTTCTTGCCCCGCCGTCAAAATGTCCCGGCCGATGTTCATCAGAAACTCCTTGCTGGCCCATGGGCCCCCCTCCTTACCTTAAGAGAGTCATAGTTACTCCCGCCGTTTACCCGCGCCGCACTGAATTACGTCAAGTTGGGTCTGGCAACCCGCTAACCCGGCCGGCCGGGCCTGACAACGCTCTAGAAACCCGGAACAGGCAGTTTCGTGAACCAACCGCGCACGCTCCTGACAATGCGTTAGCCAACCCTGCTCGGGCAAATCGTTAATCAAGCCCAACCCTGAAACTGCGTTAACCAACCCGGCCATGGCAATTCACTAACCAACCCGGCTCGGGCAAATGGTTAACCAAGCCCAACCCTGACAATTCGGTAACCAACCCGGCTCGGGCAAATGGTTAACCAAGCCGGCCGGGCAAATCGGTAGCCGGCCCGGCAGTCCCGACAATTCGACAATCAACCAGCTGAGGACAAACCCTTCGCCCTCAATAACAACTAGTTCTTGCCCCGCCGTCAAAATGTCCCGGCCGATGTTCATCAGAAACTCCTTGCTGGCCCATGGGCCCCCCTCCTTACCTTAAGAGAGTCATAGTTACTCCCGCCGTTTACCCGCGCCGCACTGAATTTCCTCAAGTTGGGTCTGGCAACCCGCCAACCCGGCCGGCCGGGCCTGACAACGCTCTAGAAACCCGGAACAGGCAGTTTCGTGAACCAACCGCGCACGCTCCTGACAATGCGTTAGCCAACCCTGCTCGGGGAAATCTTTAACCAAGCCCAACCCTGACAATGCGTTAATCAACCCGGCCATGGCAATTCATTAACCAACCCGGCTCGGGCAAATGGTTAACCACGCCCAACCCTGACAATTAGTTAACCAACCCGGCCCGGGCAAATGGTTAACCAAGCCGGCCGGGCAAATCGGTAACCGGCCCGGCAGCCCCGACTATTCGACAATCAACCAGCTGAGGACAAACCCTTCACCCTCAATAACAACTACGTCTTGCCCCGCCGTCAAAATGTCCCGGCCGATGTTCATCAGAAACTCCTTGCTGGCCCATGGGCCCCCCTCCTTACTTAAGAGAGTCATAGTTACTCCCGCCGTTTACCCGCGCCGCACTGAATTTCCTCAAGTTGGGTCTGGCAACCCGCTAACCCGGTCGGCCGGGCCTGACAACGCTCTAGAAACCCGGAACAGGCAGTTTCGTGAACCAACCGCGCACGCTCCTGACAATGCGTTAGCCAACCCTGCTCGGGCAAATCGTTAATCAAGCCCAACCCTGAAACTGCGTTAACCAACCCGGCCATGGCAATTCATTAACCAACCCGGCCCGGGCAAATGGTTAACCAAGCCTAAACCTGACAATTCGTTAACCAACCCGGCCCGGGCAAATGGGTAACCAAGCCGGCCGGGCAAATCGGTAACCGGCCCGGCAGCCCCGACTATTCGACAATCAACCAGCTGAGGACAAGCCCTTCGCCCTCAATAACAACTAGTTCTTGCCCCGCCGTCAAAATGTCCCGGCCGATGTTCATCAGAAACTCCTTGCTGGCCCATGGGCCCCCCCTCCTTACCTTAAGAGAGTCATAGTTACTCCCGCCGTTTACCCGCGCCGCACTGAATTTCGTCAAGTTGGGTCTGGCAAGCCGCTAACCCGGCCGGCCGGGCCTGACAACGCTCTAGAAACCCGGAACAGGCAGTTTCGTGAACCAACCGCGCACGCTCCTGACAATGCGTTAGCCAACCCTGCTCGGGCAAATCGTTAATCAAGCCCAACCCTGAAACTGCGTTAACCAACCCGGCCATGGCAATTCATTAACCAACCCGGCCCGGGCAAATGGTTAACCAAGCCCAACCCTGACAATTCGTTAACCAACCCGGCCCGGGCAAATGGGTAACCAAGCCGGCCGGGCAAATCGGTAACCGGCCCGGCAGCCCCGACTATTCGACAATCAACCAGCTGAGGACAAACCCTTCACCCTCAATAACAACTACGTCTTGCCCCGCCGTCAAAATGTCCCGGCCGATGTTCATCAGAAACTCCTTGCTGGCCCATGGGCCCCCCCTCCTTACCTTAAGAGAGTCATAGTTACTCCCGCCGTTTACCCGCGCCGCACTGAATTTCGTCAAGTTGGGTCTGGCAAGCCGCTAACCCGGCCGGCCGGGCCTGACAACGCTCTAGAAACCCGGAACAGGCAGTTTCGTGAACCAACCGCGCACGCTCCTGACAATGCGTTAGCCAACCCTGCTCGGGCAAATCGTTAATCAAGCCCAACCCTGAAACTGCGTTAACCAACCCGGCCATGGCAATTCATTAACCAACCCGGCTCGGGCAAATGGTTAACCAAGCCGGCCGGGCAAATCGTTAACCGGCCCGGCAGCCCCGACAATTCGACAATCAACCCGCTGAGGACAAACCCTTCGCCCTCAATAACAACTAGTTCTTGCCCCGCCGTCAAAATGTCCCGGCCGATGTTCATCAGAAACTCCTTGCTGGCCCATGGGCCCCCCTCCTTACCTTAAGAGAGTCATAGTTACTCCCGCCGTTTACCCGCGCCGCACTGAATTACGTCAAGTTGGGTCTGGCAACCCGCTAACCCGGCCGGCCGGGCCTGACAACGCTCTAGAAACCCGGAACAGGCAGTTTCGTGAACCAACCGCGCACGCTCCTGACAATGCGTTAGCCAACCCTGCTCGGGCAAATCGTTAATCAAGCCCAACCCTGAAACTGCGTTAACCAACCCGGCCATGGCAATTCACTAACCAACCCGGCTCGGGCAAATGGTTAACCAAGCCCAACCCTGACAATTCGGTAACCAACCCGGCTCGGGCAAATGGTTAACCAAGCCGGCCGGGCAAATCGGTAGCCGGCCCGGCAGTCCCGACAATTCGACAATCAACCAGCTGAGGACAAACCCTTCGCCCTCAATAACAACTAGTTCTTGCCCCGCCGTCAAAATGTCCCGGCCGATGTTCATCAGAAACTCCTTGCTGGCCCATGGGCCCCCCTCCTTACCTTAAGAGAGTCATAGTTACTCCCGCCGTTTACCCGCGCCGCACTGAATTTCCTCAAGTTGGGTCTGGCAACCCGCCAACCCGGCCGGCCGGGCCTGACAACGCTCTAGAAACCCGGAACAGGCAGTTTCGTGAACCAACCGCGCACGCTCCTGACAATGCGTTAGCCAACCCTGCTCGGGGAAATCTTTAACCAAGCCCAACCCTGACAATGCGTTAATCAACCCGGCCATGGCAATTCATTAACCAACCCGGCTCGGGCAAATGGTTAACCAAGCCCAACCCTGACAATTAGTTAACCAACCCGGCCCGGGCAAATGGTTAACCAAGCCGGCCGGGCAAATCGGTAACCGGCCCGGCAGCCCCGACTATTCGACAATCAACCAGCTGAGGACAAACCCTTCACCCTCAATAACAACTACGTCTTGCCCCGCCGTCAAAATGTCCCGGCCGATGTTCATCAGAAACTCCTTGCTGGCCCATGGGCCCCCCTCCTTACTTAAGAGAGTCATAGTTACTCCCGCCGTTTACCCGCGCCGCACTGAATTTCCTCAAGTTGGGTCTGGCAACCCGCTAACCCGGTCGGCCGGGCCTGACAACGCTCTAGAAACCCGGAACAGGCAGTTTCGTGAACCAACCGCGCACGCTCCTGACAATGCGTTAGCCAACCCTGCTCGGGCAAATCGTTAATCAAGCCCAACCCTGAAACTGCGTTAACCAACCCGGCCATGGCAATTCATTAACCAACCCGGCCCGGGCAAATGGTTAACCAAGCCTAAACCTGACAATTCGTTAACCAACCCGGCCCGGGCAAATGGGTAACCAAGCCGGCCGGGCAAATCGGTAACCGGCCCGGCAGCCCCGACTATTCGACAATCAACCAGCTGAGGACAAGCCCTTCGCCCTCAATAACAACTAGTTCTTGCCCCGCCGTCAAAATGTCCCGGCCGATGTTCATCAGAAACTCCTTGCTGGCCCATGGGCCCCCCTCCATACCCTTAAGAGAGTCATAGTTACTCCCGCCGTTTACCCGCGCCGCACTGAATTTCGTCAAGTTGGGTCTGGCAAGCCGCTAACCCGGCCGGCCGGGCCTGACAACGCTCTAGAAACCCGGAACAGGCAGTTTCGTGAACCAACCGCGCACGCTCCTGACAATGCGTTAGCCAACCCTGCTCGGGCAAATCGTTAATCAAGCCCAACCCTGAAACTGCGTTAACCAACCCGGCCATGGCAATTCATTAACCAACCCGGCCCGGGCAAATGGTTAACCAAGCCCAACCCTGACAATTCGTTAACCAACCCGGCCCGGGCAAATGGTTAACCAAGCCGGCCGGGCAAATCGGTAACCGGCCCGGCAGCCCCGACTATTCGACAATCAACCAGCTGAGGACAAGCCCTTCGCCCTCAATAACAACTAGTTCTTGCCCCGCCGTCAAAATGTCCCGGCCGATGTTCATCAGAAACTCCTTGCTGGCCCATGGGCCCCCCTCCATACCCTTAAGAGAGTCATAGTTACTCCCGCCGTTTACCCGCGCCGCACTGAATTTCGTCAAGTTGGGTCTGGCAACCCGCTAACCCGGCCGGCCGGGCCTGACAACGCTCTAGAAACCCGGAACAGGCAGTTTCGTGAACCAACCGCGCACGCTCCTGACAATGCGTTAGCCAACCCTGCTCGGGGAAATCGTTAACCAAGCCCAACCCTGACAATGCGTTAATCAACCCGGCCATGGCAATTCATTAACCAACCCGGCTCGGGCAAATGGTTAACCAAGCCCAACCCTGACAATTAGTTAACCAACCCGGCCCGGGCAAATGGTTAACCAAGCCGGCCGGGCAAATCGGTAACCGGCCCGGCAGCCCCGACTATTCGACAATCAACCAGCTGAGGACAAACCCTTCACCCTCAATAACAACTACGTCTTGCCCCGCCGTCAAAATGTCCCGGCCGATGTTCATCAGAAACTCCTTGCTGGCCCATGGGCCCCCCTCCTTACCTTAAGAGAGTCATAGTTACTCCCGCCGTTTACCCGCGCCGCACTGAATTTCCTCAAGTTGGGTCTGGCAACCCGCTAACCCGGCCGGCCGGGCCTGACAACGCTCTAGAAACCCGGAACAGGCAGTTTCGTGAACCAACCGCGCACGCTCCTGACAATGCGTTAGCCAACCCTGCTCGGGCAAATCGTTAATCAAGCCCAACCCTGAAACTGCGTTAACCAACCCGGCCATGGCAATTCATTAACCAACCCGGCTCGGGCAAATGGTTAACCAAGCCGGCCGGGCAAATCGTTAACCGGCCCGGCAGCCCCGACAATTCGACAATCAACCCGCTGAGGACAAACCCTTCGCCCTCAATAACAACTAGTTCTTGCCCCGCCGTCAAAATGTCCCGGCCGATGTTCATCAGAAACTCCTTGCTGGCCCATGGGCCCCCCTCCTTACCTTAAGAGAGTCATAGTTACTCCCGCCGTTTACCCGCGCCGCACTGAATTACGTCAAGTTGGGTCTGGCAACCCGCTAACCCGGCCGGCCGGGCCTGACAACGCTCTAGAAACCCGGAACAGGCAGTTTCGTGAACCAACCGCGCACGCTCCTGACAATGCGTTAGCCAACCCTGCTCGGGCAAATCGTTAATCAAGCCCAACCCTGAAACTGCGTTAACCAACCCGGCCATGGCAATTCACTAACCAACCCGGCTCGGGCAAATGGTTAACCAAGCCCAACCCTGACAATTCGGTAACCAACCCGGCTCGGGCAAATGGTTAACCAAGCCGGCCGGGCAAATCGGTAGCCGGCCCGGCAGTCCCGACAATTCGACAATCAACCAGCTGAGGACAAACCCTTCGCCCTCAATAACAACTAGTTCTTGCCCCGCCGTCAAAATGTCCCGGCCGATGTTCATCAGAAACTCCTTGCTGGCCCATGGGCCCCCCTCCTTACCTTAAGAGAGTCATAGTTACTCCCGCCGTTTACCCGCGCCGCACTGAATTTCCTCAAGTTGGGTCTGGCAACCCGCCAACCCGGCCGGCCGGGCCTGACAACGCTCTAGAAACCCGGAACAGGCAGTTTCGTGAACCAACCGCGCACGCTCCTGACAATGCGTTAGCCAACCCTGCTCGGGGAAATCTTTAACCAAGCCCAACCCTGAAACTGCGTTAACCAACCCGGCCATGGCAATTCATTAACCAACCCGGCCCGGGCAAATGGTTAACCAAGCCTAAACCTGACAATTCGTTAACCAACCCGGCCCGGGCAAATGGGTAACCAAGCCGGCCGGGCAAATCGGTAACCGGCCCGGCAGCCCCGACTATTCGACAATCAACCAGCTGAGGACAAGCCCTTCGCCCTCAATAACAACTAGTTCTTGCCCCGCCGTCAAAATGTCCCGGCCGATGTTCATCAGAAACTCCTTGCTGGCCCATGGGCCCCCCTCCATACCCTTAAGAGAGTCATAGTTACTCCCGCCGTTTACCCGCGCCGCACTGAATTTCGTCAAGTTGGGTCTGGCAAGCCGCTAACCCGGCCGGCCGGGCCTGACAACGCTCTAGAAACCCGGAACAGGCAGTTTCGTGAACCAACCGCGCACGCTCCTGACAATGCGTTAGCCAACCCTGCTCGGGCAAATCGTTAATCAAGCCCAACCCTGAAACTGCGTTAACCAACCCGGCCATGGCAATTCATTAACCAACCCGGCCCGGGCAAATGGTTAACCAAGCCCAACCCTGACAATTCGTTAACCAACCCGGCCCGGGCAAATGGTTAACCAAGCCGGCCGGGCAAATCGGTAACCGGCCCGGCAGCCCCGACTATTCGACAATCAACCAGCTGAGGACAAACCCTTCACCCTCAATAACAACTACGTCTTGCCCCGCCGTCAAAATGTCCCGGCCGATGTTCATCAGAAACTCCTTGCTGGCCCATGGGCCCCCCCTCCTTACCTTAAGAGAGTCATAGTTACTCCCGCCGTTTACCCGCGCCGCACTGAATTTCGTCAAGTTGGGTCTGGCAAGCCGCTAACCCGGCCGGCCGGGCCTGACAACGCTCTAGAAACCCGGAACAGGCAGTTTCGTGAACCAACCGCGCACGCTCCTGACAATGCGTTAGCCAACCCTGCTCGGGCAAATCGTTAATCAAGCCCAACCCTGAAACTGCGTTAACCAACCCGGCCATGGCAATTCATTAACCAACCCGGCCCGGGCAAATGGTTAACCAAGCCTAAACCTGACAATTCGTTAACCAACCCGGCCCGGGCAAATGGGTAACCAAGCCGGCCGGGCAAATCGGTAACCGGCCCGGCAGCCCCGACTATTCGACAATCAACCAGCTGAGGACAAGCCCTTCGCCCTCAATAACAACTAGTTCTTGCCCCGCCGTCAAAATGTCCCGGCCGATGTTCATCAGAAACTCCTTGCTGGCCCATGGGCCCCCCTCCATACCCTTAAGAGAGTCATAGTTACTCCCGCCGTTTACCCGCGCCGCACTGAATTTCGTCAAGTTGGGTCTGGCAACCCGCTAACCCGGCCGGCCGGGCCTGACAACGCTCTAGAAACCCGGAACAGGCAGTTTCGTGAACCAACCGCGCACGCTCCTGACAATGCGTTAGCCAACCCTGCTCGGGGAAATCGTTAACCAAGCCCAACCCTGACAATGCGTTAATCAACCCGGCCATGGCAATTCATTAACCAACCCGGCTCGGGCAAATGGTTAACCAAGCCCAACCCTGACAATTAGTTAACCAACCCGGCCCGGGCAAATGGTTAACCAAGCCGGCCGGGCAAATCGGTAACCGGCCCGGCAGCCCCGACTATTCGACAATCAACCAGCTGAGGACAAACCCTTCACCCTCAATAACAACTACGTCTTGCCCCGCCGTCAAAATGTCCCGGCCGATGTTCATCAGAAACTCCTTGCTGGCCCATGGGCCCCCCTCCTTACCTTAAGAGAGTCATAGTTACTCCCGCCGTTTACCCGCGCCGCACTGAATTTCCTCAAGTTGGGTCTGGCAACCCGCTAACCCGGCCGGCCGGGCCTGACAACGCTCTAGAAACCCGGAACAGGCAGTTTCGTGAACCAACCGCGCACGCTCCTGACAATGCGTTAGCCAACCCTGCTCGGGCAAATCGTTAATCAAGCCCAACCCTGAAACTGCGTTAACCAACCCGGCCATGGCAATTCATTAACCAACCCGGCTCGGGCAAATGGTTAACCAAGCCGGCCGGGCAAATCGTTAACCGGCCCGGCAGCCCCGACAATTCGACAATCAACCCGCTGAGGACAAACCCTTCGCCCTCAATAAGAACTAGTTCTTGCCCCGCCGTCAAAATGTCCCGGCCGATGTTCATCAGAAACTCCTTGCTGGCCCATGGGCCCCCCTCCTTACCTTAAGAGAGTCATAGTTACTCCCGCCGTTTACCCGCGCCGCACTGAATTACGTCAAGTTGGGTCTGGCAACCCGCTAACCCGGCCGGCCGGGCCTGACAACGCTCTAGAAACCCGGAACAGGCAGTTTCGTGAACCAACCGCGCACGCTCCTGACAATGCGTTAGCCAACCCTGCTCGGGCAAATCGTTAATCAAGCCCAACCCTGAAACTGCGTTAACCAACCCGGCCATGGCAATTCACTAACCAACCCGGCTCGGGCAAATGGTTAACCAAGCCCAACCCTGACAATTCGGTAACCAACCCGGCTCGGGCAAATGGTTAACCAAGCCGGCCGGGCAAATCGGTAGCCGGCCCGGCAGTCCCGACAATTCGACAATCAACCAGCTGAGGACAAACCCTTCGCCCTCAATAACAACTAGTTCTTGCCCCGCCGTCAAAATGTCCCGGCCGATGTTCATCAGAAACTCCTTGCTGGCCCATGGGCCCCCCTCCTTACCTTAAGAGAGTCATAGTTACTCCCGCCGTTTACCCGCGCCGCACTGAATTTCCTCAAGTTGGGTCTGGCAACCCGCCAACCCGGCCGGCCGGGCCTGACAACGCTCTAGAAACCCGGAACAGGCAGTTTCGTGAACCAACCGCGCACGCTCCTGACAATGCGTTAGCCAACCCTGCTCGGGGAAATCTTTAACCAAGCCCAACCCTGACAATGCGTTAATCAACCCGGCCATGGCAATTCATTAACCAACCCGGCTCGGGCAAATGGTTAACCAAGCCCAACCCTGACAATTAGTTAACCAACCCGGCCCGGGCAAATGGTTAACCAAGCCGGCCGGGCAAATCGGTAACCGGCCCGGCAGCCCCGACTATTCGACAATCAACCAGCTGAGGACAAACCCTTCACCCTCAATAACAACTACGTCTTGCCCCGCCGTCAAAATGTCCCGGCCGATGTTCATCAGAAACTCCTTGCTGGCCCATGGGCCCCCCTCCTTACTTAAGAGAGTCATAGTTACTCCCGCCGTTTACCCGCGCCGCACTGAATTTCGTCAAGTTGGGTCTGGCAACCCGCTAACCCGGTCGGCCGGGCCTGACAACGCTCTAGAAACCCGGAACAGGCAGTTTCGTGAACCAACCGCGCACGCTCCTGACAATGCGTTAGCCAACCCTGCTCGGGCAAATCGTTAATCAAGCCCAACCCTGAAACTGCGTTAACCAACCCGGCCATGGCAATTCATTAACCAACCCGGCCCGGGCAAATGGTTAACCAAGCCTAAACCTGACAATTCGTTAACCAACCCGGCCCGGGCAAATGGGTAACCAAGCCGGCCGGGCAAATCGGTAACCGGCCCGGCAGCCCCGACTATTCGACAATCAACCAGCTGAGGACAAGCCCTTCGCCCTCAATAACAACTAGTTCTTGCCCCGCCGTCAAAATGTCCCGGCCGATGTTCATCAGAAACTCCTTGCTGGCCCATGGGCCCCCCTCCATACCCTTAAGAGAGTCATAGTTACTCCCGCCGTTTACCCGCGCCGCACTGAATTTCCTCAAGTTGGGTCTGGCAACCCGCTAACCCGGCCGGCCGGGCCTGACAACGCTCTAGAAACCCGGAACAGGCAGTTTCGTGAACCAACCGCGCACGCTCCTGACAATGCGTTAGCCAACCCTGCTCGGGCAAATCGTTAATCAAGCCCAACCCTGAAACTGCGTTAACCAACCCGGCCATGGCAATTCATTAACCAACCCGGCCCGGGCAAATGGTTAACCAAGCCCAACCCTGACAATTCGTTAACCAACCCGGCCCGGGCAAATGGTTAACCAAGCCGGCCGGGCAAATCGGTAACCGGCCCGGCAGCCCCGACTATTCGACAATCAACCAGCTGAGGACAAACCCTTCACCCTCAATAACAACTACGTCTTGCCCCGCCGTCAAAATGTCCCGGCCGATGTTCATCAGAAACTCCTTGCTGGCCCATGGGCCCCCCCTCCTTACCTTAAGAGAGTCATAGTTACTCCCGCCGTTTACCCGCGCCGCACTGAATTTCGTCAAGTTGGGTCTGGCAAGCCGCTAACCCGGCCGGCCGGGCCTGACAACGCTCTAGAAACCCGGAACAGGCAGTTTCGTGAACCAACCGCGCACGCTCCTGACAATGCGTTAGCCAACCCTGCTCGGGCAAATCGTTAATCAAGCCCAACCCTGAAACTGCGTTAACCAACCCGGCCATGGCAATTCATTAACCAACCCGGCCCGGGCAAATGGTTAACCAAGCCGGCCGGGCAAATCGTTAACCGGCCCGGCAGCCCCGACAATTCGACAATCAACCCGCTGAGGACAAACCCTTCGCCCTCAATAACAACTAGTTCTTGCCCCGCCGTCAAAATGTCCCGGCCGATGTTCATCAGAAACTCCTTGCTGGCCCATGGGCCCCCCTCCTTACCTTAAGAGAGTCATAGTTACTCCCGCCGTTTACCCGCGCCGCACTGAATTACGTCAAGTTGGGTCTGGCAACCCGCTAACCCGGCCGGCCGGGCCTGACAACGCTCTAGAAACCCGGAACAGGCAGTTTCGTGAACCAACCGCGCACGCTCCTGACAATGCGTTAGCCAACCCTGCTCGGGCAAATCGTTAATCAAGCCCAACCCTGAAACTGCGTTAACCAACCCGGCCATGGCAATTCACTAACCAACCCGGCTCGGGCAAATGGTTAACCAAGCCCAACCCTGACAATTCGGTAACCAACCCGGCTCGGGCAAATGGTTAACCAAGCCGGCCGGGCAAATCGGTAGCCGGCCCGGCAGTCCCGACAATTCGACAATCAACCAGCTGAGGACAAACCCTTCGCCCTCAATAACAACTAGTTCTTGCCCCGCCGTCAAAATGTCCCGGCCGATGTTCATCAGAAACTCCTTGCTGGCCCATGGGCCCCCCTCCTTACCTTAAGAGAGTCATAGTTACTCCCGCCGTTTACCCGCGCCGCACTGAATTTCCTCAAGTTGGGTCTGGCAACCCGCCAACCCGGCCGGCCGGGCCTGACAACGCTCTAGAAACCCGGAACAGGCAGTTTCGTGAACCAACCGCGCACGCTCCTGACAATGCGTTAGCCAACCCTGCTCGGGGAAATCTTTAACCAAGCCCAACCCTGACAATGCGTTAATCAACCCGGCCATGGCAATTCATTAACCAACCCGGCTCGGGCAAATGGTTAACCAAGCCCAACCCTGACAATTAGTTAACCAACCCGGCCCGGGCAAATGGTTAACCAAGCCGGCCGGGCAAATCGCTAACCGGCCCGGCAGCCCCGACTATTCGACAATCAACCAGCTGAGGACAAACCCTTCACCCTCAATAACAACTACGTCTTGCCCCGCCGTCAAAATGTCCCGGCCGATGTTCATCAGAAACTCCTTGCTGGCCCATGGGCCCCCCTCCTTACCTTAAGAGAGTCATAGTTACTCCCGCCGTTTACCCGCGCCGCACTGAATTTCCTCAAGTTGGGTCTGGCAACCCGCTAACCCGGTCGGCCGGGCCTGACAACGCTCTAGAAACCCGGAACAGGCAGTTTCGTGAACCAACCGCGCACGCTCCTGACAATGCGTTAGCCAACCCTGCTCGGGCAAATCGTTAATCAAGCCCAACCCTGAAACTGCGTTAACCAACCCGGCCATGGCAATTCATTAACCAACCCGGCCCGGGCAAATGGTTAACCAAGCCTAAACCTGACAATTCGTTAACCAACCCGGCCCGGGCAAATGGGTAACCAAGCCGGCCGGGCAAATCGGTAACCGGCCCGGCAGCCCCGACTATTCGACAATCAACCAGCTGAGGACAAGCCCTTCGCCCTCAATAACAACTAGTTCTTGCCCCGCCGTCAAAATGTCCCGGCCGATGTTCATCAGAAACTCCTTGCTGGCCCATGGGCCCCCCTCCATACCCTTAAGAGAGTCATAGTTACTCCCGCCGTTTACCCGCGCCGCACTGAATTTCCTCAAGTTGGGTCTGGCAACCCGCTAACCCGGCCGGCCGGGCCTGACAACGCTCTAGAAACCCGGAACAGGCAGTTTCGTGAACCAACCGCGCACGCTCCTGACAATGCGTTAGCCAACCCTGCTCGGGCAAATCGTTAATCAAGCCCAACCCTGAAACTGCGTTAACCAACCCGGCCATGGCAATTCATTAACCAACCCGGCCCGGGCAAATGGTTAACCAAGCCCAACCCTGACAATTCGTTAACCAACCCGGCCCGGGCAAATGGTTAACCAAGCCGGCCGGGCAAATCGGTAACCGGCCCGGCAGCCCCGACTATTCGACAATCAACCAGCTGAGGACAAACCCTTCACCCTCAATAACAACTACGTCTTGCCCCGCCGTCAAAATGTCCCGGCCGATGTTCATCAGAAACTCCTTGCTGGCCCATGGGCCCCCCCTCCTTACCTTAAGAGAGTCATAGTTACTCCCGCCGTTTACCCGCGCCGCACTGAATTTCGTCAAGTTGGGTCTGGCAAGCCGCTAACCCGGCCGGCCGGGCCTGACAACGCTCTAGAAACCCGGAACAGGCAGTTTCGTGAACCAACCGCGCACGCTCCTGACAATGCGTTAGCCAACCCTGCTCGGGCAAATCGTTAATCAAGCCCAACCCTGAAACTGCGTTAACCAACCCGGCCATGGCAATTCATTAACCAACCCGGCCCGGGCAAATGGTTAACCAAGCCCAACCCTGACAATTCGTTAACCAACCCGGCCCGGGCAAATGGGTAACCAAGCCGGCCGGGCAAATCGGTAACCGGCCCGGCAGCCCCGACTATTCGACAATCAACCAGCTGAGGACAAACCCTTCACCCTCAATAACAACTACGTCTTGCCCCGCCGTCAAAATGTCCCGGCCGATGTTCATCAGAAACTCCTTGCTGGCCCATGGGCCCCCCCTCCTTACCTTAAGAGAGTCATAGTTACTCCCGCCGTTTACCCGCGCCGCACTGAATTTCGTCAAGTTGGGTCTGGCAAGCCGCTAACCCGGCCGGCCGGGCCTGACAACGCTCTAGAAACCCGGAACAGGCAGTTTCGTGAACCAACCGCGCACGCTCCTGACAATGCGTTAGCCAACCCTGCTCGGGCAAATCGTTAATCAAGCCCAACCCTGAAACTGCGTTAACCAACCCGGCCATGGCAATTCATTAACCAACCCGGCTCGGGCAAATGGTTAACCAAGCCGGCCGGGCAAATCGTTAACCGGCCCGGCAGCCCCGACAATTCGACAATCAACCCGCTGAGGACAAACCCTTCGCCCTCAATAACAACTAGTTCTTGCCCCGCCGTCAAAATGTCCCGGCCGATGTTCATCAGAAACTCCTTGCTGGCCCATGGGCCCCCCTCCTTACCTTAAGAGAGTCATAGTTACTCCCGCCGTTTACCCGCGCCGCACTGAATTACGTCAAGTTGGGTCTGGCAACCCGCTAACCCGGCCGGCCGGGCCTGACAACGCTCTAGAAACCCGGAACAGGCAGTTTCGTGAACCAACCGCGCACGCTCCTGACAATGCGTTAGCCAACCCTGCTCGGGCAAATCGTTAATCAAGCCCAACCCTGAAACTGCGTTAACCAACCCGGCCATGGCAATTCACTAACCAACCCGGCTCGGGCAAATGGTTAACCAAGCCCAACCCTGACAATTCGGTAACCAACCCGGCTCGGGCAAATGGTTAACCAAGCCGGCCGGGCAAATCGGTAGCCGGCCCGGCAGTCCCGACAATTCGACAATCAACCAGCTGAGGACAAACCCTTCGCCCTCAATAACAACTAGTTCTTGCCCCGCCGTCAAAATGTCCCGGCCGATGTTCATCAGAAACTCCTTGCTGGCCCATGGGCCCCCCTCCTTACCTTAAGAGAGTCATAGTTACTCCCGCCGTTTACCCGCGCCGCACTGAATTTCCTCAAGTTGGGTCTGGCAACCCGCCAACCCGGCCGGCCGGGCCTGACAACGCTCTAGAAACCCGGAACAGGCAGTTTCGTGAACCAACCGCGCACGCTCCTGACAATGCGTTAGCCAACCCTGCTCGGGGAAATCTTTAACCAAGCCCAACCCTGACAATGCGTTAATCAACCCGGCCATGGCAATTCATTAACCAACCCGGCTCGGGCAAATGGTTAACCACGCCCAACCCTGACAATTAGTTAACCAACCCGGCCCGGGCAAATGGTTAACCAAGCCGGCCGGGCAAATCGGTAACCGGCCCGGCAGCCCCGACTATTCGACAATCAACCAGCTGAGGACAAACCCTTCACCCTCAATAACAACTACGTCTTGCCCCGCCGTCAAAATGTCCCGGCCGATGTTCATCAGAAACTCCTTGCTGGCCCATGGGCCCCCCTCCTTACTTAAGAGAGTCATAGTTACTCCCGCCGTTTACCCGCGCCGCACTGAATTTCCTCAAGTTGGGTCTGGCAACCCGCTAACCCGGTCGGCCGGGCCTGACAACGCTCTAGAAACCCGGAACAGGCAGTTTCGTGAACCAACCGCGCACGCTCCTGACAATGCGTTAGCCAACCCTGCTCGGGCAAATCGTTAATCAAGCCCAACCCTGAAACTGCGTTAACCAACCCGGCCATGGCAATTCATTAACCAACCCGGCCCGGGCAAATGGTTAACCAAGCCTAAACCTGACAATTCGTTAACCAACCCGGCCCGGGCAAATGGGTAACCAAGCCGGCCGGGCAAATCGGTAACCGGCCCGGCAGCCCCGACTATTCGACAATCAACCAGCTGAGGACAAGCCCTTCGCCCTCAATAACAACTAGTTCTTGCCCCGCCGTCAAAATGTCCCGGCCGATGTTCATCAGAAACTCCTTGCTGGCCCATGGGCCCCCCCTCCTTACCTTAAGAGAGTCATAGTTACTCCCGCCGTTTACCCGCGCCGCACTGAATTTCGTCAAGTTGGGTCTGGCAAGCCGCTAACCCGGCCGGCCGGGCCTGACAACGCTCTAGAAACCCGGAACAGGCAGTTTCGTGAACCAACCGCGCACGCTCCTGACAATGCGTTAGCCAACCCTGCTCGGGCAAATCGTTAATCAAGCCCAACCCTGAAACTGCGTTAACCAACCCGGCCATGGCAATTCATTAACCAACCCGGCCCGGGCAAATGGTTAACCAAGCCCAACCCTGAC
>NC_092381.1:116892106-116895435 GCF_030028105.1 Mobula birostris | reverse complement strand
GGCAGTTTCGTGAACCAACCGCGCACGCTCCTGACAATGCGTTAGCCAACCCTGCTCGGGCAAATCGTTAATCAAGCCCAACCCTGAAACTGCGTTAACCAACCCGGCCATGGCAATTCATTAACCAACCCGGCTCGGACAAATGGTTAACCAAGCCCAACCCAGACAATTCGGTAACCAACCCGGCTCGGGCAAATGGTTAACCAAGCCGGCCGGGCAAATCGCTAACCGGCCCGGCAGTCCCGACAATTCGACAATCAACCCGCTGAGGACAAACCCTTCGCCCTCAATAACAACTAGTTCTTGCCCCGCCGTCAAAATGTCCCGGCCGATGTTCATCAGAAACTCCTTGCTGGCCCATGGGCCCCCCTCCTTACCTTAAGAGAGTCATAGTTACTCCCGCCGTTTACCCGCGCCGCACTGAATTTCGTCAAGTTGGGTCTGGCAAGCCGCTAACCCGGCCGGCCGGGCCTGACAACGCTCTAGAAACCCGGAACAGGCAGTTTCGTGAACCAACCGCGCACGCTCCTGACAATGCGTTCACCCACCCTGCTCGGGCAAATCGTTAACCAAGCCCAACCCTGACAATGCGTTAATCAACCCGGCCATGGCAATTCATTAACCAACCCGGCTCGGGCAAATGGTTAACCAAGCCGGCCGGGCAAATCGTTGACCGGCCCGGCAGTCCCGACGATTCGACAATCAACCAGCTGAGGACAAACCCTTCGCCCTCAATAACAACTAGTTCTTGCCCCGCCGTCAAAATGTCCCGGCCGATGTTCATCAGAAACTCCTTGCTGGCCCATGGGCCCTCCTCCTTAACCTTAAGAGAGTCATAGTTACTCCCGCCGTTTACCCGCGCCGCACTGAATTTCGTCAAGTTGGGTCTGGCAACCCGCTAACCCGGCCGGCCGGGCCTGACAACGCTCTAGAAACCCGGAACAGGCAGTTTCGTGAACCAACCGCGCACGCTCCTGACAATGCGTTAGCCAACCCTGCTCGGGCAAATCGTTAATCAAGCCCAACCCTGAAACTGCGTTAACCAACCCGGGCATGGCAATTCATTAACCAACCCGGCTCGGACAAATGGTTAACCAAGCCCAACCCTGACAATTCGGTAACCAACCCGGCTCGGGCAAATGGTTGATCAAGCCGGCCGGGCAAATCGGTAACCGGCCCGGCAGCCCCGACTATTCGACAATCAACCAGCTGAGGACAAACCCTTCACCCTCAATAACAACTACGTCTTGCCCCGCCGTCAAAATGTCCCGGCCGATGTTCATCAGAAACTCCTTGCTGGCCCATGGGCCCCCCTCCTTACCTTAAGAGAGTCATAGTTACTCCCGCCGATTACCCGCGCTGCACTGAATTTCGTCAAGTTGGGTCTGGCAAGCCGCTAACCCGGCCGGCCGGGCCTGACAATGCTCTAGAAACCCGGAACAGGCAGTTTCGTGAACCAACTGCGCACGCTCCTGACAATGTGTTCACCCACCCTGCTCGGGCAAATCGTTAACCAAGCCCAAACCCGACAATTCGGTAACCAACCCAACCATGACAATTCGCTAACCAACCCGGCCCGGGCAAATGGTTAACCAAGCCCAAACCTGACAATTCGTTAACCAACCCGGCCCGGGCAAATGGTTAACCAAGCCGGCCGGGCAAATCGGTAACCGGCCCGGCAGCCCCGACTATTCGACAATCAACCAGCTGAGGAGAAACCCTTCACCCTCAATAACAACTACGTCTTGCCCCGCCGTCAAAATGTCCCGGCCGATGTTCATCAGAAACTCCTTGCTGGCCCATGGGCCCCCCCTCCTTACCTTAAGAGAGTCATAGTTACTCCCGCCGATTACCCGCGCTGCACTGAATTTCGTCAAGTTGGGTCTGGCAAGGCGCTAACCCGGCCGGCCGGGCCTGACAATGCTCTAGAAACCCGGAACAGGCAGTTTCGTGAACCAACCGCGCACGCTCCTGACAATGTGTTCACCCACCCTGCTCGGGCAAATCGTTAACCAAGCCCAAACCCGACAATTCGGTAACCAACCCAACCATGACAATTCGCTAACCAACCCGGCCCGGGCAAATGGTTAACCAAGCCCAAACCTGACAATTCGCTAACCAACCCGGCCCGGGCAAATGGTTAACCAAGCCGGCCGGGCAAATCGGTAACCGGCCCGGCAGCCCCGACTATTCGACAATCAACCAGCTGAGGACAAACCCTTCGCCCTCAATAACAACTAGTTCTTGCCCCGCCGTCAAAATGTCCCGGCCGATGTTCATCAGAAACTCCTTGCTGGCCCATGGGCCGACAATTCGTTAACCAACCCAACCATGACAATTCGCTAACCAACCCGGCCCGGGCAAATGGTTAACCAAGCCCAAACCTGACAATTCGTTAACCAACCCGGCCCGGGCAAATGGTTAACCAAGCCGGCCGGGCAAATCGGTAACCGGCCCGGCAGTCCCGACAATTCGACAATCAACCAGCTGAGGACAAACCCTTCGCCCTCAATAACAACTAGTTCTTGCCCCGCCGTCAAAATGTCCCGGCCGATGTTCATCAGAAACTCCTTGCTGGCCCATGGGCCCCCCTCCTTACCTTAAGAGAGTCATAGTTACTCCCGCCGATTACCCGCGCTGCACTGAATTTCGTCAAGTTGGGTCTGGCAAGCCGCTAACCCGGCCGGCCGGGCCTGACAATGCTCTAGAAACCCGGAACAGGCAGTTTCGTGAACCAACTGCGCACGCTCCTGACAATGTGTTCACCCACCCTGCTCGGGCAAATCGTTAACCAAGCCCAAACCCGACAATTCGGTAACCAACCCAACCATGACAATTCGCTAACCAACCCGGCCCGGGCAAATGGTTAACCAAGCCCAAACCTGACAATTCGTTAACCAACCCGGCCCGGGCAAATGGTTAACCAAGCCGGCCGGGCAAATCGGTAACCGGCCCGGCAGCCCCGACTATTCGACAATCAACCAGCTGAGGAGAAACCCTTCACCCTCAATAACAACTACGTCTTGCCCCGCCGTCAAAATGTCCCGGCCGATGTTCATCAGAAACTCCTTGCTGGCCCATGGGCCCCCCCTCCTTACCTTAAGAGAGTCATAGTTACTCCCGCCGATTACCCGCGCTGCACTGAATTTCGTCAAGTTGGGTCTGGCAAGGCGCTAACCCGGCCGGCCGGGCCTGACAATGCTCTAGAAACCCGGAACAGGCAGTTTCGTGAACCAACTGCGCACGCTCCTGACAATGTGTTCACCCACCCTGCTCGGGCAAATCGTTAACCAAGCCCAAACCCGACAATTCGGTAACCAACCCAACCA
>NC_092381.1:116869606-116879606 GCF_030028105.1 Mobula birostris | reverse complement strand
GGCGCGCCCGTCCCTTGCTCTCTCGGGCCATGTCTGTCGTCGCAGTGCCGCGCCATCCCCTATCGAGCCGCGTCGCTGGGTGAGGTCCGCACCCGCACCCTTCCGCCGAGCTGGCTCTCAGGACGGTCGACGGTCGCCGCTCGCCTCCGTCGGCCCAGGGCCTAACGCCGCGCCGGTGAACGCCTCGCCATCCCACCCCGTCGATCGCGCCGGTGAGGTCCGCACCTTCACCGCCTAGGTATATGCGCGTGGGTGTAGCTGCCTTCTCGGGATGGTCGACGGTCGTTCGACCGGCCCCCGTCATCTATGCGCACAGCAGTCCCGTCCGCCGGCGGGAGACTCCGTCAATCGATCGTGGTGCAAACGTGCGAATGCCCAACGTCAATTCCGCCCAAAGCATGAAGCCCTCGGTCGGCAATCGGGCCGCCCCGCGGCAGACCCACCTGCCCACCTCCGGAGATGGTAACGAGCCGAGCACGGAAGTTCGGCGCACGTGTCGAGACCGTCGCTTCCACTCGGCCTCTCCCAAAGGTAGGACCGACCAAGCCGGATCGATCGGGGAACAGAGGTCTAACGCAGACGACACTCGCGAGGGCACCAGCGGCAGGCTTGTCCCTTCTCCGTCTTGGTACACACAATGCCTCTTTGCTTTTCGGATCGATATAAAGCTTTTGCCACCGTCGGTCTGCCGGCCGCCGCCCGCGGTCCGCGCTCAGACTCTGTCTGTCCGCAGCCCCCGCTGCGTTCTTGGACTTTGTCATTTTTTTCGGAAATAGCGAAAAAAAGCTTTTATCATTGTAAGTCGGAGCTCGCCCGGCCTCCCGCTTACTGAGTCACAATTGAGTAAGGCTCACTTAGAACTCTGCACTGTGTCAACCGTACCACTAGTCACCCTGCTAAGTGTGTCTGGAAAACGTGTTCCCGTAAATCTCCGGGAACCCCGCCAATCCCCCCGTACAGAAATTGCATGTGTCAAGTCGGCGGGATGCCTCCCGGAAGTCCTACCGGGAAGGTCGCACTCTGGCCCCGCCAGGCGGGGCAAATCCGACCCCCATAGTGACTTCCGGGCCTAACTCGTTAACCAGAGCCGCGACAGACCGTGCAACAATGACATGTGTCAAACCGGCGGCACGACGCCCGGAGCTCATGCCGGTCGCGGGGCACCTCGGGCCCGCCCGACGGGGCAGATCCGACCTTCACAGGCTTCCGACGGCAATTGGTTAACCGGCGTGGCGCCGAGGGCACGCGGCTGGCTCGGCGGGCGGCCCTCCGGTAGTGCCGCCGTCGATCGGCCGCCTCGGTCGGCAGGAGGGCCCCGAAGTCGCCTTCATTCTGACTTCCGAGTCGGGACTTAGATTACTTTCGACTCTTCAGCCAAGGTCTCGGATCGACGGCGGGACCTGCGGTTGTCCCTCCGAAAATGCCGCCGCTCGGCCGGCACGGCCCGCCGAATACGTCCCCTTACTGGCTCCCGCCTCGGGACTTTGTCAGAAATTCATTCGGGCAAGGTTTCCATTCGGCGGCCGGAGCACCGGTAGTCATACGGAAAATGCCGCCCCTCGGCCGGCATGGGCCTGCGAATAGGTCCCGCTGACAGACTTCCGCGATTGGGTATTTGTCCGAAAATCCATACCGGCAATCTTCGGAATCGTGCGGAAAAGCTGCCGCGTGGCCCGGGTTAACCAATTGGGGAGGCCGGTGCCATCTACCGAATACTTCAACAACTCGTGAAAACGGCCTCCCTATATATCTGCAGGAACCCCGCCAATGCCCCCGTACAGAAATTGCATGTGTCAAAGGGGCGGCCGAATCTGACCCCGGCGGCCGAGCCTCTGGAACTCCGGGTCGGCCTCGGCCGGCAAATCCGACCCCCATCCAGACTTCCGGAGCGGACTTGGTTAACGAATTGCCACCGGGCAAATGGTTAACCGACAGATCTTGGAGGCTCGTTACCCAAGCCATCCCCCGCCGGTGCGAAAAGTTAACAATCAGCGGGCGGGCAATTCGTGAACCGACCGGGACCGGGCAATTCGTTAACCATTCGGAACCGGGCAATTCGTTAACCAACCTTGTCCTGGCAATGAGTGCACCAACCCGGCCGGACAATTCGTTAACCAAGCTGGCTCTGGCAATTCGTTAACCAACCTGGCCGGGACAATTCGTTAACCAACCCGGCCGGACAATTCGTTAACCAAGCTGGCTCTGGCAATTCGTTAACCAACCCTGTCCTGGCAATGAGTGCACCAACCCGGCCGGACAATTCGGTAACCAACCAGACCCTGGCAATTCGTTAACCAACCAGGACGGGCAATTCGTCAACCAACCCTGTCCTGGCAATGAGTGCACCAACCCGGCCGGACAATTCGGTAACCAACCAGACCCTGGCAATTCGTTAACCAACCTGACCCGGACAATTCGTTAACCAACCAGGACGGGCAATTCGTTAACCAACCAGGCCCGGACAATACTTTAACCACCCTGGTTTTCCAATTCGTGAACCAACTGGGAACGGACAATTCGGTAACCAACCCTGTCCTGGCAATGAGTGCACCAACCCGGCCGGACAATTCGTTAACCACCCTGTCCTTGCCAATTCGTGAACCAACTGGGAACGGACAATTCGTTAACCAACCCGGCCGGACAGTTCGTTAACCAAGCTGGCTCTGGCAATTCGTTAACCTACCCGGCCATGGCAATTCGTTAACCAACCTGACCCTGACAATTCGTTAACCAGCCAGGACGGGCAATTCGTTAACCAACCTGGCCCGGACAATTCCTTAACCACCCTGGCCTTGCCAATTCGTGAACCAACTGGGAACGGACAATTCATTAAACAACCCTGTCCTGGCAATGAGTGCACCAACCCAGCCGGACAATTCGTTAACCAAGCTGGCTCTGGCAATTCGTTAACCTACTCGGACATGCCAATTCGTTAACCAGTCTGACCCGGACAATTCGCTAACCAACCCTACTCGGGCAAATCGTTAACCAAGCCCAACCCCGACAATTCGTTAACCAACCCTGCACGGTCAAGTCGTTAACCAAGCCCAAACCCGACAATTCGTTAACCAACCCATACATGGCAATTCGCTAAACAACCCGGCTCGGGCAAATGGTTAACCAAGCCGGCCGGGCAAATCGTTAACCGGCCCGGCAGTCCCGACAATTCGACAATCAACCAGCTGAGGACAAACCCTTCGCCCTCAATAACAACTAGTTCTTGCCCCGCCGTCAAAATGTCCCGGCCGATGTTCATCAGAAACTCCTTGCTGGCCCATGGGCCCCCCCTCCTTACCTTAAGAGAGTCATAGTTACTCCCGCCGTTTACCCGCGCCGCACTGAATTTCGTCAAGTTGGGTCTGGCAACCCGCTAACCCGGCCGGCCGGGCCTGACAACGCTCTAGAAACCCGGAACAGGCAGTTTCGTGAACCAACCGCGCACGCTCCTGACAATGCGTTCACCCACCCTGCTCGGGCAAATCGTTAACCAAGCCCAACCCTGACAATGCGTTAATCAACCCGGCCATGGCAATTCATTAACCAACCCGGCTCGGGCAAATGGTTAACCAAGCCGGCCGGGCAAATCGTTGACCGGCCCGGCAGTCCCGACGATTCGACAATCAACCAGCTGAGGACAAACCCTTCGCCCTCAATAACAACTAGTTCTTGCCCCGCCGTCAAAATGTCCCGGCCGATGTTCATCAGAAACTCCTTGCTGGCCCATGGGCCCCCCTCCTTAACCTTAAGAGAGTCATAGTTACTCCCGCCGATTACCCGCGCTGCACTGAATTTCGTCAAGTTGGGTCTGGCAAGCCGCTAACCCGGCCGGCCGGGCCTGACAACGCTCTAGAAACCCGGAACAGGCAGTTTCGTGAACCAACCGCGCACGCTCCTGACAATGCGTTAGCCAACCCTGCTCGGGCAAATCGTTAATCAAGCCCAACCCTGAAACTGCGTTAACCAACCCGGCCATGGCAATTCATTAACCAACCCGGCTCGGACAAATGGTTAACCAAGCCCAACCCAGACAATTCGGTAACCAACCCGGCTCGGGCAAATGGTTAACCAAGCCGGCCGGGCAAATCGTTGACCGGCCCGGCAGTCCCGACGATTCGACAATCAACCAGCTGAGGACAAACCCTTCGCCCTCAATAACAACTAGTTCTTGCCCCGCCGTCAAAATGTCCCGGCCGATGTTCATCAGAAACTCCTTGCTGGCCCATGGGCCCCCCTCCTTAACCTTAAGAGAGTCATAGTTACTCCCGCTGTTTACCCGCGCCGCACTGAATTTCGTCAAGTTGGGTCTGGCAAGCCGCTAACCCGGCCGGCCGGGCCTGACAACGCTCTAGAAACCCGGAACAGGCAGTTTCGTGAACCAACCGCGCACGCTCCTGACAATGCGTTAGCCAACCCTGCTCGGGCAAATCGTTAATCAAGCCCAACCCTGAAACTGCGTTAACCAACCCGGCCATGGCAATTCATTAACCAACCCGGCTCGGACAAATGGTTAACCAAGCCCAACCCAGACAATTCGGTAACCAACCCGGCTCGGGCAAATGGTTAACCAAGCCGGCCGGGCAAATCGCTAACCGGCCCGGCAGTCCCGACAATTCGACAATCAACCCGCTGAGGACAAACCCTTCGCCCTCAATAACAACTAGTTCTTGCCCCGCCGTCAAAATGTCCCGGCCGATGTTCATCAGAAACTCCTTGCTGGCCCATGGGCCCCCCTCCTTACCTTAAGAGAGTCATAGTTACTCCCGCCGTTTACCCGCGCCGCACTGAATTTCGTCAAGTTGGGTCTGGCAAGCCGCTAACCCGGCCGGCCGGGCCTGACAACGCTCTAGAAACCCGGAACAGGCAGTTTCGTGAACCAACCGCGCACGCTCCTGACAATGCGTTCACCCACCCTGCTCGGGCAAATCGTTAATCAAGCCCAACCCTGAAACTGCGTTAATCAACCCGGCCATGGCAATTCATTAACCAACCCGGCTCGGGCAAATGGTTAACCAAGCCGGCCGGGCAAATCGTTGACCGGCCCGGCAGTCCCGACGATTCGACAATCAACCAGCTGAGGACAAACCCTTCGCCCTCAATAACAACTAGTTCTTGCCCCGCCGTCAAAATGTCCCGGCCGATGTTCATCAGAAACTCCTTGCTGGCCCATGGGCCCCCCTCCTTAACCTTAAGAGAGTCATAGTTACTCCCGCCGATTACCCGCGCTGCACTGAATTTCGTCAAGTTGGGTCTGGCAAGCCGCTAACCCGGCCGGCCGGGCCTGACAACGCTCTAGAAACCCGGAACAGGCAGTTTCGTGAACCAACCGCGCACGCTCCTGACAATGCGTTAGCCAACCCTGCTCGGGCAAATCGTTAATCAAGCCCAACCCTGAAACTGCGTTAACCAACCCGGCCATGGCAATTCATTAACCAACCCGGCTCGGACAAATGGTTAACCAAGCCCAACCCAGACAATTCGGTAACCAACCCGGCTCGGGCAAATGGTTAACCAAGCCGGCCGGGCAAATCGCTAACCGGCCCGGCAGTCCCGACAATTCGACAATCAACCCGCTGAGGACAAACCCTTCGCCCTCAATAACAACTAGTTCTTGCCCCGCCGTCAAAATGTCCCGGCCGATGTTCATCAGAAACTCCTTGCTGGCCCATGGGCCCCCCTCCTTACCTTAAGAGAGTCATAGTTACTCCCGCCGTTTACCCGCGCCGCACTGAATTTCGTCAAGTTGGGTCTGGCAAGCCGCTAACCCGGCCGGCCGGGCCTGACAACGCTCTAGAAACCCGGAACAGGCAGTTTCGTGAACCAACCGCGCACGCTCCTGACAATGCGTTCACCCACCCTGCTCGGGCAAATCGTTAACCAAGCCCAACCCTGACAATGCGTTAATCAACCCGGCCATGGCAATTCATTAACCAACCCGGCTCGGGCAAATGGTTAACCAAGCCGGCCGGGCAAATCGTTGACCGGCCCGGCAGTCCCGACGATTCGACAATCAACCAGCTGAGGACAAACCCTTCGCCCTCAATAACAACTAGTTCTTGCCCCGCCGTCAAAATGTCCCGGCCGATGTTCATCAGAAACTCCTTGCTGGCCCATGGGCCCTCCTCCTTAACCTTAAGAGAGTCATAGTTACTCCCGCCGTTTACCCGCGCCGCACTGAATTTCGTCAAGTTGGGTCTGGCAACCCGCTAACCCGGCCGGCCGGGCCTGACAACGCTCTAGAAACCCGGAACAGGCAGTTTCGTGAACCAACCGCGCACGCTCCTGACAATGCGTTAGCCAACCCTGCTCGGGCAAATCGTTAATCAAGCCCAACCCTGAAACTGCGTTAACCAACCCGGGCATGGCAATTCATTAACCAACCCGGCTCGGACAAATGGTTAACCAAGCCCAACCCTGACAATTCGGTAACCAACCCGGCTCGGGCAAATGGTTGATCAAGCCGGCCGGGCAAATCGGTAACCGGCCCGGCAGCCCCGACTATTCGACAATCAACCAGCTGAGGACAAACCCTTCACCCTCAATAACAACTACGTCTTGCCCCGCCGTCAAAATGTCCCGGCCGATGTTCATCAGAAACTCCTTGCTGGCCCATGGGCCCCCCTCCTTACCTTAAGAGAGTCATAGTTACTCCCGCCGATTACCCGCGCTGCACTGAATTTCGTCAAGTTGGGTCTGGCAAGCCGCTAACCCGGCCGGCCGGGCCTGACAATGCTCTAGAAACCCGGAACAGGCAGTTTCGTGAACCAACTGCGCACGCTCCTGACAATGTGTTCACCCACCCTGCTCGGGCAAATCGTTAACCAAGCCCAAACCCGACAATTCGGTAACCAACCCAACCATGACAATTCGCTAACCAACCCGGCCCGGGCAAATGGTTAACCAAGCCCAAACCTGACAATTCGTTAACCAACCCGGCCCGGGCAAATGGTTAACCAAGCCGGCCGGGCAAATCGGTAACCGGCCCGGCAGCCCCGACTATTCGACAATCAACCAGCTGAGGAGAAACCCTTCACCCTCAATAACAACTACGTCTTGCCCCGCCGTCAAAATGTCCCGGCCGATGTTCATCAGAAACTCCTTGCTGGCCCATGGGCCCCCCCTCCTTACCTTAAGAGAGTCATAGTTACTCCCGCCGATTACCCGCGCTGCACTGAATTTCGTCAAGTTGGGTCTGGCAAGGCGCTAACCCGGCCGGCCGGGCCTGACAATGCTCTAGAAACCCGGAACAGGCAGTTTCGTGAACCAACCGCGCACGCTCCTGACAATGTGTTCACCCACCCTGCTCGGGCAAATCGTTAACCAAGCCCAAACCCGACAATTCGGTAACCAACCCAACCATGACAATTCGCTAACCAACCCGGCCCGGGCAAATGGTTAACCAAGCCCAAACCTGACAATTCGCTAACCAACCCGGCCCGGGCAAATGGTTAACCAAGCCGGCCGGGCAAATCGGTAACCGGCCCGGCAGCCCCGACTATTCGACAATCAACCAGCTGAGGACAAACCCTTCGCCCTCAATAACAACTAGTTCTTGCCCCGCCGTCAAAATGTCCCGGCCGATGTTCATCAGAAACTCCTTGCTGGCCCATGGGCCGACAATTCGTTAACCAACCCAACCATGACAATTCGCTAACCAACCCGGCCCGGGCAAATGGTTAACCAAGCCCAAACCTGACAATTCGTTAACCAACCCGGCCCGGGCAAATGGTTAACCAAGCCGGCCGGGCAAATCGGTAACCGGCCCGGCAGTCCCGACAATTCGACAATCAACCAGCTGAGGACAAACCCTTCGCCCTCAATAACAACTAGTTCTTGCCCCGCCGTCAAAATGTCCCGGCCGATGTTCATCAGAAACTCCTTGCTGGCCCATGGGCCCCCCTCCTTACCTTAAGAGAGTCATAGTTACTCCCGCCGATTACCCGCGCTGCACTGAATTTCGTCAAGTTGGGTCTGGCAAGCCGCTAACCCGGCCGGCCGGGCCTGACAATGCTCTAGAAACCCGGAACAGGCAGTTTCGTGAACCAACTGCGCACGCTCCTGACAATGTGTTCACCCACCCTGCTCGGGCAAATCGTTAACCAAGCCCAAACCCGACAATTCGGTAACCAACCCAACCATGACAATTCGCTAACCAACCCGGCCCGGGCAAATGGTTAACCAAGCCCAAACCTGACAATTCGTTAACCAACCCGGCCCGGGCAAATGGTTAACCAAGCCGGCCGGGCAAATCGGTAACCGGCCCGGCAGCCCCGACTATTCGACAATCAACCAGCTGAGGAGAAACCCTTCACCCTCAATAACAACTACGTCTTGCCCCGCCGTCAAAATGTCCCGGCCGATGTTCATCAGAAACTCCTTGCTGGCCCATGGGCCCCCCCTCCTTACCTTAAGAGAGTCATAGTTACTCCCGCCGATTACCCGCGCTGCACTGAATTTCGTCAAGTTGGGTCTGGCAAGGCGCTAACCCGGCCGGCCGGGCCTGACAATGCTCTAGAAACCCGGAACAGGCAGTTTCGTGAACCAACTGCGCACGCTCCTGACAATGTGTTCACCCACCCTGCTCGGGCAAATCGTTAACCAAGCCCAAACCCGACAATTCGGTAACCAACCCAACCATGACAATTCGCTAACCAACCCGGCCCGGGCAAATGGTTAACCAAGCCCAAACCTGACAATTCGCTAACCAACCCGGCCCGGGCAAATGGTTAACCAAGCCGGCCGGGCAAATCGGTAACCGGCCCGGCAGCCCCGACTATTCGACAATCAACCAGCTGAGGACAAACCCTTCGCCCTCAATAACAACTAGTTCTTGCCCCGCCGTCAAAATGTCCCGGCCGATGTTCATCAGAAACTCCTTGCTGGCCCATGGGCCGACAATTCGTTAACCAACCCAACCATGACAATTCGCTAACCAACCCGGCCCGGGCAAATGGTTAACCAAGCCCAAACCTGACAATTCGTTAACCAACCCGGCCCGGGCAAATGGTTAACCAAGCCGGCCGGGCAAATCGGTAACCGGCCCGGCAGTCCCGACAATTCGACAATCAACCAGCTGAGGACAAACCCTTCGCCCTCAATAACAACTAGTTCTTGCCCCGCCGTCAAAATGTCCCGGCCGATGTTCATCAGAAACTCCTTGCTGGCCCATGGGCCCCCCTCCTTACCTTAAGAGAGTCATAGTTACTCCCGCCGTTTACCCGCGCCGCACTGAATTTCGTCAAGTTGGGTCTGGCAACCTGCTAACCCGGCCGGCCGGGCCTGACAACGCTCTAGAAACCCGGAACAGGCAGTTTCGTGAACCAACCGCGCACGCTCCTGACAATGCGTTCACCCACCCTGCTCGGGCAAATCGTTAACCAAGCCCAACCCTGACAATGCGTTAATCAACCCGGCCATGGCAATTCATTAACCAACCCGGCTCGGGCAAATGGTTAACCAAGCCCAACCCTGACAATTCGGTAACCAACCCGGCTCGGGCAAATGGTTAACCAAGCCGGCCGGGCAAATCGCTAACCGGCCCGGCAGTCCCGACAATTCGACAATCAACCCGCTGAGGACAAACCCTTCGCCCTCAATAACAACTAGTTCTTGCCACGCCGTCAAAATGTCCCGGCCGATGTTCACCAGAAACTCCTTGCTGGCCCATGGGCCCCCCGCCTTAAGTCATAGTTACTCCCGCCGAATACCCGCGCTTCACTGAATTTCGTCAAGCTGGCCCTGTCAAATCCTTAACCCGACCGGACCCTGACAATTCGAT
Source organism: Mobula birostris (assembly GCF_030028105.1). NCBI lineage: Eukaryota > Metazoa > Chordata > Chondrichthyes > Myliobatiformes > Myliobatidae > Mobula > Mobula birostris. The sequence goes on along the minus strand of NC_092381.1, from coordinate 116,869,831 downwards.
AAAAAAAACCAGCTGGCGCAGCCCACCTCTTCCAATACTACGGCGCACGGGGCCCGCGCGGTGGGTGGGTGGGTGGGTGTGTGGGTGTGTGAGCTTGAACCATGTGTCCGGAGATCGGGTGGTCCAGGGAGTTTTGGTTACCCAGGTGCAATTCGTTAACCAAGTCTGGCTCGGAAGTCCGGATGCGGGTCGGATTTGCCGGCCACTGCCGGCCGGGAGTTCCAG
>NC_092381.1:116847106-116854606 GCF_030028105.1 Mobula birostris | reverse complement strand
AGCCAAGGTCTCGGATCGACGGCGGGACCTGCGGTTGTCCCTCCGAAAATGCCGCCGCTCGGCCGGCACGGCCCGCCGAATACGTCCCCTTACTGGCTCCCGCCTCGGGACTTTGTCAGAAATTCATTCGGGCAAGGTTTCCATTCGGCGGCCGGAGCACCGGTAGTCATACGGAAAATGCCGCCCCTCGGCCGGCATGGGCCTGCGAATAGGTCCCGCTGACAGACTTCCGCGATTGGGTATTTGTCCGAAAATCCATACCGGCAATCTTCGGAATCGTGCGGAAAAGCTGCCGCGTGGCCCGGGTTAACCAATTGGGGAGGCCGGTGCCATCTACCGAATACTTCAACAACTCGTGAAAACGGCCTCCCTATATATCTGCAGGAACCCCGCCAATGCCCCCGTACAGAAATTGCATGTGTCAAAGGGGCGGCCGAATCTGACCCCGGCGGCCGAGCCTCTGGAACTCCGGGTCGGCCTCGGCCGGCAAATCCGACCCCCATCCAGACTTCCGGAGCGGACTTGGTTAACGAATTGCCACCGGGCAAATGGTTAACCGACAGATCTTGGAGGCTCGTTACCCAAGCCATCCCCCGCCGGTGCGAAAAGTTAACAATCAGCGGGCGGGCAATTCGTGAACCGACCGGGACCGGGCAATTCGTTAACCATTCGGAACCGGGCAATTCGTTAACCAACCTTGTCCTGGCAATGAGTGCACCAACCCGGCCGGACAATTCGTTAACCAAGCTGGCTCTGGCAATTCGTTAACCAACCTGGCCGGGACAATTCGTTAACCAACCCGGCCGGACAATTCGTTAACCAAGCTGGCTCTGGCAATTCGTTAACCAACCTGACCCTGACAATTCGTTAACCAACCCTGTCCTGGCAATGAGTGCACCAACCCGGCCGGACAATTCGGTAACCAACCAGACCCTGGCAATTCGTTAACCAACCAGGACGGGCAATTCGTCAACCAACCCTGTCCTGGCAATGAGTGCACCAACCCGGCCGGACAATTCGGTAACCAACCAGACCCTGGCAATTCGTTAACCAACCTGACCCGGACAATTCGTTAACCAACCAGGACGGGCAATTCGTTAACCAACCAGGCCCGGACAATACTTTAACCACCCTGGTTTTCCAATTCGTGAACCAACTGGGAACGGACAATTCGGTAACCAACCCTGTCCTGGCAATGAGTGCACCAACCCGGCCGGACAATTCGTTAACCACCCTGTCCTTGCCAATTCGTGAACCAACTGGGAACGGACAATTCGTTAACCAACCCGGCCGGACAGTTCGTTAACCAAGCTGGCTCTGGCAATTCGTTAACCTACCCGGCCATGGCAATTCGTTAACCAACCTGACCCTGACAATTCGTTAACCAGCCAGGACGGGCAATTCGTTAACCAACCTGGCCCGGACAATTCCTTAACCACCCTGGCCTTGCCAATTCGTGAACCAACTGGGAACGGACAATTCATTAAACAACCCTGTCCTGGCAATGAGTGCACCAACCCAGCCGGACAATTCGTTAACCAAGCTGGCTCTGGCAATTCGTTAACCTACTCGGACATGCCAATTCGTTAACCAGTCTGACCCGGACAATTCGCTAACCAACCCTACTCGGGCAAATCGTTAACCAAGCCCAACCCCGACAATTCGTTAACCAACCCTGCACGGTCAAGTCGTTAACCAAGCCCAAACCCGACAATTCGTTAACCAACCCATACATGGCAATTCGCTAAACAACCCGGCTCGGGCAAATGGTTAACCAAGCCGGCCGGGCAAATCGTTAACCGGCCCGGCAGTCCCGACAATTCGACAATCAACCAGCTGAGGACAAACCCTTCGCCCTCAATAACAACTAGTTCTTGCCCCGCCGTCAAAATGTCCCGGCCGATGTTCATCAGAAACTCCTTGCTGGCCCATGGGCCCCCCCTCCTTACCTTAAGAGAGTCATAGTTACTCCCGCCGTTTACCCGCGCCGCACTGAATTTCGTCAAGTTGGGTCTGGCAACCCGCTAACCCGGCCGGCCGGGCCTGACAACGCTCTAGAAACCCGGAACAGGCAGTTTGTGAACCAACCGCGCACGCTCCTGACAATGCGTTCACCCACCCTGCTCGGGCAAATCGTTAACCAAGCCCAACCCTGACAATGCGTTAATCAACCCGGCCATGGCAATTCATTAACCAACCCGGCTCGGGCAAATGGTTAACCAAGCCGGCCGGGCAAATCGTTGACCGGCCCGGCAGTCCCGACGATTCGACAATCAACCAGCTGAGGACAAACCCTTCGCCCTCAATAACAACTAGTTCTTGCCCCGCCGTCAAAATGTCCCGGCCGATGTTCATCAGAAACTCCTTGCTGGCCCATGGGCCCCCCTCCTTAACCTTAAGAGAGTCATAGTTACTCCCGCCGATTACCCGCGCTGCACTGAATTTCGTCAAGTTGGGTCTGGCAAGCCGCTAACCCGGCCGGCCGGGCCTGACAACGCTCTAGAAACCCGGAACAGGCAGTTTCGTGAACCAACCGCGCACGCTCCTGACAATGCGTTAGCCAACCCTGCTCGGGCAAATCGTTAATCAAGCCCAACCCTGAAACTGCGTTAACCAACCCGGCCATGGCAATTCATTAACCAACCCGGCTCGGACAAATGGTTAACCAAGCCCAACCCAGACAATTCGGTAACCAACCCGGCTCGGGCAAATGGTTAACCAAGCCGGCCGGGCAAATCGTTGACCGGCCCGGCAGTCCCGACGATTCGACAATCAACCAGCTGAGGACAAACCCTTCGCCCTCAATAACAACTAGTTCTTGCCCCGCCGTCAAAATGTCCCGGCCGATGTTCATCAGAAACTCCTTGCTGGCCCATGGGCCCCCCTCCTTAACCTTAAGAGAGTCATAGTTACTCCCGCTGTTTACCCGCGCCGCACTGAATTTCGTCAAGTTGGGTCTGGCAAGCCGCTAACCCGGCCGGCCGGGCCTGACAACGCTCTAGAAACCCGGAACAGGCAGTTTCGTGAACCAACCGCGCACGCTCCTGACAATGCGTTAGCCAACCCTGCTCGGGCAAATCGTTAATCAAGCCCAACCCTGAAACTGCGTTAACCAACCCGGCCATGGCAATTCATTAACCAACCCGGCTCGGACAAATGGTTAACCAAGCCCAACCCAGACAATTCGGTAACCAACCCGGCTCGGGCAAATGGTTAACCAAGCCGGCCGGGCAAATCGCTAACCGGCCCGGCAGTCCCGACAATTCGACAATCAACCCGCTGAGGACAAACCCTTCGCCCTCAATAACAACTAGTTCTTGCCCCGCCGTCAAAATGTCCCGGCCGATGTTCATCAGAAACTCCTTGCTGGCCCATGGGCCCCCCTCCTTACCTTAAGAGAGTCATAGTTACTCCCGCCGTTTACCCGCGCCGCACTGAATTTCGTCAAGTTGGGTCTGGCAAGCCGCTAACCCGGCCGGCCGGGCCTGACAACGCTCTAGAAACCCGGAACAGGCAGTTTCGTGAACCAACCGCGCACGCTCCTGACAATGCGTTCACCCACCCTGCTCGGGCAAATCGTTAACCAAGCCCAACCCTGACAATGCGTTAATCAACCCGGCCATGGCAATTCATTAACCAACCCGGCTCGGGCAAATGGTTAACCAAGCCGGCCGGGCAAATCGTTGACCGGCCCGGCAGTCCCGACGATTCGACAATCAACCAGCTGAGGACAAACCCTTCGCCCTCAATAACAACTAGTTCTTGCCCCGCCGTCAAAATGTCCCGGCCGATGTTCATCAGAAACTCCTTGCTGGCCCATGGGCCCTCCTCCTTAACCTTAAGAGAGTCATAGTTACTCCCGCCGTTTACCCGCGCCGCACTGAATTTCGTCAAGTTGGGTCTGGCAACCCGCTAACCCGGCCGGCCGGGCCTGACAACGCTCTAGAAACCCGGAACAGGCAGTTTCGTGAACCAACCGCGCACGCTCCTGACAATGCGTTAGCCAACCCTGCTCGGGCAAATCGTTAATCAAGCCCAACCCTGAAACTGCGTTAACCAACCCGGGCATGGCAATTCATTAACCAACCCGGCTCGGACAAATGGTTAACCAAGCCCAACCCTGACAATTCGGTAACCAACCCGGCTCGGGCAAATGGTTGATCAAGCCGGCCGGGCAAATCGGTAACCGGCCCGGCAGCCCCGACTATTCGACAATCAACCAGCTGAGGACAAACCCTTCACCCTCAATAACAACTACGTCTTGCCCCGCCGTCAAAATGTCCCGGCCGATGTTCATCAGAAACTCCTTGCTGGCCCATGGGCCCCCCTCCTTACCTTAAGAGAGTCATAGTTACTCCCGCCGATTACCCGCGCTGCACTGAATTTCGTCAAGTTGGGTCTGGCAAGCCGCTAACCCGGCCGGCCGGGCCTGACAATGCTCTAGAAACCCGGAACAGGCAGTTTCGTGAACCAACTGCGCACGCTCCTGACAATGTGTTCACCCACCCTGCTCGGGCAAATCGTTAACCAAGCCCAAACCCGACAATTCGGTAACCAACCCAACCATGACAATTCGCTAACCAACCCGGCCCGGGCAAATGGTTAACCAAGCCCAAACCTGACAATTCGTTAACCAACCCGGCCCGGGCAAATGGTTAACCAAGCCGGCCGGGCAAATCGGTAACCGGCCCGGCAGCCCCGACTATTCGACAATCAACCAGCTGAGGAGAAACCCTTCACCCTCAATAACAACTACGTCTTGCCCCGCCGTCAAAATGTCCCGGCCGATGTTCATCAGAAACTCCTTGCTGGCCCATGGGCCCCCCCTCCTTACCTTAAGAGAGTCATAGTTACTCCCGCCGATTACCCGCGCTGCACTGAATTTCGTCAAGTTGGGTCTGGCAAGGCGCTAACCCGGCCGGCCGGGCCTGACAATGCTCTAGAAACCCGGAACAGGCAGTTTCGTGAACCAACCGCGCACGCTCCTGACAATGTGTTCACCCACCCTGCTCGGGCAAATCGTTAACCAAGCCCAAACCCGACAATTCGGTAACCAACCCAACCATGACAATTCGCTAACCAACCCGGCCCGGGCAAATGGTTAACCAAGCCCAAACCTGACAATTCGCTAACCAACCCGGCCCGGGCAAATGGTTAACCAAGCCGGCCGGGCAAATCGGTAACCGGCCCGGCAGCCCCGACTATTCGACAATCAACCAGCTGAGGACAAACCCTTCGCCCTCAATAACAACTAGTTCTTGCCCCGCCGTCAAAATGTCCCGGCCGATGTTCATCAGAAACTCCTTGCTGGCCCATGGGCCGACAATTCGTTAACCAACCCAACCATGACAATTCGCTAACCAACCCGGCCCGGGCAAATGGTTAACCAAGCCCAAACCTGACAATTCGTTAACCAACCCGGCCCGGGCAAATGGTTAACCAAGCCGGCCGGGCAAATCGGTAACCGGCCCGGCAGTCCCGACAATTCGACAATCAACCAGCTGAGGACAAACCCTTCGCCCTCAATAACAACTAGTTCTTGCCCCGCCGTCAAAATGTCCCGGCCGATGTTCATCAGAAACTCCTTGCTGGCCCATGGGCCCCCCTCCTTACCTTAAGAGAGTCATAGTTACTCCCGCCGATTACCCGCGCTGCACTGAATTTCGTCAAGTTGGGTCTGGCAAGCCGCTAACCCGGCCGGCCGGGCCTGACAATGCTCTAGAAACCCGGAACAGGCAGTTTCGTGAACCAACTGCGCACGCTCCTGACAATGTGTTCACCCACCCTGCTCGGGCAAATCGTTAACCAAGCCCAAACCCGACAATTCGGTAACCAACCCAACCATGACAATTCGCTAACCAACCCGGCCCGGGCAAATGGTTAACCAAGCCCAAACCTGACAATTCGTTAACCAACCCGGCCCGGGCAAATGGTTAACCAAGCCGGCCGGGCAAATCGGTAACCGGCCCGGCAGCCCCGACTATTCGACAATCAACCAGCTGAGGACAAACCCTTCGCCCTCAATAACAACTAGTTCTTGCCCCGCCGTCAAAATGTCCCGGCCGATGTTCATCAGAAACTCCTTGCTGGCCCATGGGCCGACAATTCGTTAACCAACCCAACCATGACAATTCGCTAACCAACCCGGCCCGGGCAAATGGTTAACCAAGCCCAAACCTGACAATTCGTTAACCAACCCGGCCCGGGCAAATGGTTAACCAAGCCGGCCGGGCAAATCGGTAACCGGCCCGGCAGTCCCGACAATTCGACAATCAACCAGCTGAGGACAAACCCTTCGCCCTCAATAACAACTAGTTCTTGCCCCGCCGTCAAAATGTCCCGGCCGATGTTCATCAGAAACTCCTTGCTGGCCCATGGGCCCCCCTCCTTACCTTAAGAGAGTCATAGTTACTCCCGCCGTTTACCCGCGCCGCACTGAATTTCGTCAAGTTGGGTCTGGCAACCTGCTAACCCGGCCGGCCGGGCCTGACAACGCTCTAGAAACCCGGAACAGGCAGTTTCGTGAACCAACCGCGCACGCTCCTGACAATGCGTTCACCCACCCTGCTCGGGCAAATCGTTAACCAAGCCCAACCCTGACAATGCGTTAATCAACCCGGCCATGGCAATTCATTAACCAACCCGGCTCGGGCAAATGGTTAACCAAGCCCAACCCTGACAATTCGGTAACCAACCCGGCTCGGGCAAATGGTTAACCAAGCCGGCCGGGCAAATCGCTAACCGGCCCGGCAGTCCCGACAATTCGACAATCAACCCGCTGAGGACAAACCCTTCGCCCTCAATAACAACTAGTTCTTGCCACGCCGTCAAAATGTCCCGGCCGATGTTCACCAGAAACTCCTTGCTGGCCCATGGGCCCCCCGCCTTAAGTCATAGTTACTCCCGCCGAATACCCGCGCTTCACTGAATTTCGTCAAGCTGGCCCTGTCAAATCCTTAACCCGACCGGACCCTGACAATTCGATAAAAAAAACCAGCTGGCGCAGCCCACCTCTTCCAATACTACGGCGCACGGGGCCCGCGCGGTGGGTGGGTGGGTGGGTGTGTGGGTGTGTGAGCTTGAACCATGTGTCCGGAGATCGGGTGGTCCAGGGAGTTTTGGTTACCCAGGTGCAATTCGTTAACCAAGTCTGGCTCGGAAGTCCGGATGCGGGTCGGATTTGCCGGCCACTGCCGGCCGGGAGTTCCAGAGCCCCGGCCGCCGGGGTCAAGTTCGGCCGCCCCTTTGACACATGCGATTTCTGTACGGGGGCATTGGCGGGGTTCCTGCAGATATATGGGGAGGCGGTTTTCACGATCACCGAGGAGTGGTCGACAGGCGGCACGGGCCTCCCCACATCGTTAACCCGGGCCGCGTGGCGGCATTTACGGCCGAATCTCAACTTTGCCCGTACGAATTTTCGGACCAATTCCCACTGGCGGAAGTCCGCCTGGGGACCGATTCGGAGGGCTGTGCCGGCCGGGCGGCGGCATTTTCGGC
>NC_092381.1:116827106-116834606 GCF_030028105.1 Mobula birostris | reverse complement strand
GTCATCTATGCGCACAGCAGTCCCGTCCGCCGGCGGGAGACTCCGTCAATCGATCGTGGTGCAAACGTGCGAATGCCCAACGTCAATTCCGCCCAAAGCATGAAGCCCTCGGTCGGCAATCGGGCCGCCCCGCGGCAGACCCACCTGCCCACCTCCGGAGATGGTAACGAGCCGAGCACGGAAGTTCGGCGCACGTGTCGAGACCGTCGCTTCCACTCGGCCTCTCCCAAAGGTAGGACCGACCAAGCCGGATCGATCGGGGAACAGAGGTCTAACGCAGACGACACTCGCGAGGGCACCAGCGGCAGGCTTGTCCCTTCTCCGTCTTGGTACACACAATGCCTCTTTGCTTTTCGGATCGATATAAAGCTTTTGCCACCGTCGGTCTGCCGGCCGCCGCCCGCGGTCCGCGCTCAGACTCTGTCTGTCCGCAGCCCCCGCTGCGTTCTTGGACTTTGTCATTTTTTTCGGAAATAGCGAAAAAAAGCTTTTATCATTGTAAGTCGGAGCTCGCCCGGCCTCCCGCTTACTGAGTCACAATTGAGTAAGGCTCACTTAGAACTCTGCACTGTGTCAACCGTACCACTAGTCACCCTGCTAAGTGTGTCTGGAAAACGTGTTCCCGTAAATCTCCGGGAACCCCGCCAATCCCCCCGTACAGAAATTGCATGTGTCAAGTCGGCGGGATGCCTCCCGGAAGTCCTACCGGGAAGGTCGCACTCTGGCCCCGCCAGGCGGGGCAAATCCGACCCCCATAGTGACTTCCGGGCCTAACTCGTTAACCAGAGCCGCGACAGACCGTGCAACAATGACATGTGTCAAACCGGCGGCACGACGCCCGGAGCTCATGCCGGTCGCGGGGCACCTCGGGCCCGCCCGACGGGGCAGATCCGACCTTCACAGGCTTCCGACGGCAATTGGTTAACCGGCGTGGCGCCGAGGGCACGCGGCTGGCTCGGCGGGCGGCCCTCCGGTAGTGCCGCCGTCGATCGGCCGCCTCGGTCGGCAGGAGGGCCCCGAAGTCGCCTTCATTCTGACTTCCGAGTCGGGACTTAGATTACTTTCGACTCTTCAGCCAAGGTCTCGGATCGACGGCGGGACCTGCGGTTGTCCCTCCGAAAATGCCGCCGCTCGGCCGGCACGGCCCGCCGAATACGTCCCCTTACTGGCTCCCGCCTCGGGACTTTGTCAGAAATTCATTCGGGCAAGGTTTCCATTCGGCGGCCGGAGCACCGGTAGTCATACGGAAAATGCCGCCCCTCGGCCGGCATGGGCCTGCGAATAGGTCCCGCTGACAGACTTCCGCGATTGGGTATTTGTCCGAAAATCCATACCGGCAATCTTCGGAATCGTGCGGAAAAGCTGCCGCGTGGCCCGGGTTAACCAATTGGGGAGGCCGGTGCCATCTACCGAATACTTCAACAACTCGTGAAAACGGCCTCCCTATATATCTGCAGGAACCCCGCCAATGCCCCCGTACAGAAATTGCATGTGTCAAAGGGGCGGCCGAATCTGACCCCGGCGGCCGAGCCTCTGGAACTCCGGGTCGGCCTCGGCCGGCAAATCCGACCCCCATCCAGACTTCCGGAGCGGACTTGGTTAACGAATTGCCACCGGGCAAATGGTTAACCGACAGATCTTGGAGGCTCGTTACCCAAGCCATCCCCCGCCGGTGCGAAAAGTTAACAATCAGCGGGCGGGCAATTCGTGAACCGACCGGGACCGGGCAATTCGTTAACCATTCGGAACCGGGCAATTCGTTAACCAACCTTGTCCTGGCAATGAGTGCACCAACCCGGCCGGACAATTCGTTAACCAAGCTGGCTCTGGCAATTCGTTAACCAACCTGGCCGGGACAATTCGTTAACCAACCCGGCCGGACAATTCGTTAACCAAGCTGGCTCTGGCAATTCGTTAACCAACCTGACCCTGACAATTCGTTAACCAACCCTGTCCTGGCAATGAGTGCACCAACCCGGCCGGACAATTCGGTAACCAACCAGACCCTGGCAATTCGTTAACCAACCAGGACGGGCAATTCGTCAACCAACCCTGTCCTGGCAATGAGTGCACCAACCCGGCCGGACAATTCGGTAACCAACCAGACCCTGGCAATTCGTTAACCAACCTGACCCGGACAATTCGTTAACCAACCAGGACGGGCAATTCGTTAACCAACCAGGCCCGGACAATACTTTAACCACCCTGGTTTTCCAATTCGTGAACCAACTGGGAACGGACAATTCGGTAACCAACCCTGTCCTGGCAATGAGTGCACCAACCCGGCCGGACAATTCGTTAACCACCCTGTCCTTGCCAATTCGTGAACCAACTGGGAACGGACAATTCGTTAACCAACCCGGCCGGACAGTTCGTTAACCAAGCTGGCTCTGGCAATTCGTTAACCTACCCGGCCATGGCAATTCGTTAACCAACCTGACCCTGACAATTCGTTAACCAGCCAGGACGGGCAATTCGTTAACCAACCTGGCCCGGACAATTCCTTAACCACCCTGGCCTTGCCAATTCGTGAACCAACTGGGAACGGACAATTCATTAAACAACCCTGTCCTGGCAATGAGTGCACCAACCCAGCCGGACAATTCGTTAACCAAGCTGGCTCTGGCAATTCGTTAACCTACTCGGACATGCCAATTCGTTAACCAGTCTGACCCGGACAATTCGCTAACCAACCCTACTCGGGCAAATCGTTAACCAAGCCCAACCCCGACAATTCGTTAACCAACCCTGCACGGTCAAGTCGTTAACCAAGCCCAAACCCGACAATTCGTTAACCAACCCATACATGGCAATTCGCTAAACAACCCGGCTCGGGCAAATGGTTAACCAAGCCGGCCGGGCAAATCGTTAACCGGCCCGGCAGTCCCGACAATTCGACAATCAACCAGCTGAGGACAAACCCTTCGCCCTCAATAACAACTAGTTCTTGCCCCGCCGTCAAAATGTCCCGGCCGATGTTCATCAGAAACTCCTTGCTGGCCCATGGGCCCCCCCTCCTTACCTTAAGAGAGTCATAGTTACTCCCGCCGTTTACCCGCGCCGCACTGAATTTCGTCAAGTTGGGTCTGGCAACCCGCTAACCCGGCCGGCCGGGCCTGACAACGCTCTAGAAACCCGGAACAGGCAGTTTCGTGAACCAACCGCGCACGCTCCTGACAATGCGTTCACCCACCCTGCTCGGGCAAATCGTTAACCAAGCCCAACCCTGACAATGCGTTAATCAACCCGGCCATGGCAATTCATTAACCAACCCGGCTCGGGCAAATGGTTAACCAAGCCGGCCGGGCAAATCGTTGACCGGCCCGGCAGTCCCGACGATTCGACAATCAACCAGCTGAGGACAAACCCTTCGCCCTCAATAACAACTAGTTCTTGCCCCGCCGTCAAAATGTCCCGGCCGATGTTCATCAGAAACTCCTTGCTGGCCCATGGGCCCCCCTCCTTAACCTTAAGAGAGTCATAGTTACTCCCGCCGATTACCCGCGCTGCACTGAATTTCGTCAAGTTGGGTCTGGCAAGCCGCTAACCCGGCCGGCCGGGCCTGACAACGCTCTAGAAACCCGGAACAGGCAGTTTCGTGAACCAACCGCGCACGCTCCTGACAATGCGTTAGCCAACCCTGCTCGGGCAAATCGTTAATCAAGCCCAACCCTGAAACTGCGTTAACCAACCCGGCCATGGCAATTCATTAACCAACCCGGCTCGGACAAATGGTTAACCAAGCCCAACCCAGACAATTCGGTAACCAACCCGGCTCGGGCAAATGGTTAACCAAGCCGGCCGGGCAAATCGTTGACCGGCCCGGCAGTCCCGACGATTCGACAATCAACCAGCTGAGGACAAACCCTTCGCCCTCAATAACAACTAGTTCTTGCCCCGCCGTCAAAATGTCCCGGCCGATGTTCATCAGAAACTCCTTGCTGGCCCATGGGCCCCCCTCCTTAACCTTAAGAGAGTCATAGTTACTCCCGCTGTTTACCCGCGCCGCACTGAATTTCGTCAAGTTGGGTCTGGCAAGCCGCTAACCCGGCCGGCCGGGCCTGACAACGCTCTAGAAACCCGGAACAGGCAGTTTCGTGAACCAACCGCGCACGCTCCTGACAATGCGTTAGCCAACCCTGCTCGGGCAAATCGTTAATCAAGCCCAACCCTGAAACTGCGTTAACCAACCCGGCCATGGCAATTCATTAACCAACCCGGCTCGGGCAAATGGTTAACCAAGCCGGCCGGGCAAATCGTTGACCGGCCCGGCAGTCCCGACGATTCGACAATCAACCAGCTGAGGACAAACCCTTCGCCCTCAATAACAACTAGTTCTTGCCCCGCCGTCAAAATGTCCCGGCCGATGTTCATCAGAAACTCCTTGCTGGCCCATGGGCCCCCCTCCTTAACCTTAAGAGAGTCATAGTTACTCCCGCCGATTACCCGCGCTGCACTGAATTTCGTCAAGTTGGGTCTGGCAAGCCGCTAACCCGGCCGGCCGGGCCTGACAACGCTCTAGAAACCCGGAACAGGCAGTTTCGTGAACCAACCGCGCACGCTCCTGACAATGCGTTAGCCAACCCTGCTCGGGCAAATCGTTAATCAAGCCCAACCCTGAAACTGCGTTAACCAACCCGGCCATGGCAATTCATTAACCAACCCGGCTCGGACAAATGGTTAACCAAGCCCAACCCAGACAATTCGGTAACCAACCCGGCTCGGGCAAATGGTTAACCAAGCCGGCCGGGCAAATCGCTAACCGGCCCGGCAGTCCCGACAATTCGACAATCAACCAGCTGAGGAGAAACCCTTCACCCTCAATAACAACTACGTCTTGCCCCGCCGTCAAAATGTCCCGGCCGATGTTCATCAGAAACTCCTTGCTGGCCCATGGGCCCCCCCTCCTTACCTTAAGAGAGTCATAGTTACTCCCGCCGATTACCCGCGCTGCACTGAATTTCGTCAAGTTGGGTCTGGCAAGGCGCTAACCCGGCCGGCCGGGCCTGACAATGCTCTAGAAACCCGGAACAGGCAGTTTCGTGAACCAACTGCGCACGCTCCTGACAATGTGTTCACCCACCCTGCTCGGGCAAATCGTTAACCAAGCCCAAACCCGACAATTCGGTAACCAACCCAACCATGACAATTCGCTAACCAACCCGGCCCGGGCAAATGGTTAACCAAGCCCAAACCTGACAATTCGCTAACCAACCCGGCCCGGGCAAATGGTTAACCAAGCCGGCCGGGCAAATCGGTAACCGGCCCGGCAGCCCCGACTATTCGACAATCAACCAGCTGAGGACAAACCCTTCGCCCTCAATAACAACTAGTTCTTGCCCCGCCGTCAAAATGTCCCGGCCGATGTTCATCAGAAACTCCTTGCTGGCCCATGGGCCGACAATTCGTTAACCAACCCAACCATGACAATTCGCTAACCAACCCGGCCCGGGCAAATGGTTAACCAAGCCCAAACCTGACAATTCGTTAACCAACCCGGCCCGGGCAAATGGTTAACCAAGCCGGCCGGGCAAATCGGTAACCGGCCCGGCAGTCCCGACAATTCGACAATCAACCAGCTGAGGACAAACCCTTCGCCCTCAATAACAACTAGTTCTTGCCCCGCCGTCAAAATGTCCCGGCCGATGTTCATCAGAAACTCCTTGCTGGCCCATGGGCCCCCCTCCTTACCTTAAGAGAGTCATAGTTACTCCCGCCGATTACCCGCGCTGCACTGAATTTCGTCAAGTTGGGTCTGGCAAGCCGCTAACCCGGCCGGCCGGGCCTGACAATGCTCTAGAAACCCGGAACAGGCAGTTTCGTGAACCAACTGCGCACGCTCCTGACAATGTGTTCACCCACCCTGCTCGGGCAAATCGTTAACCAAGCCCAAACCCGACAATTCGGTAACCAACCCAACCATGACAATTCGCTAACCAACCCGGCCCGGGCAAATGGTTAACCAAGCCCAAACCTGACAATTCGTTAACCAACCCGGCCCGGGCAAATGGTTAACCAAGCCGGCCGGGCAAATCGGTAACCGGCCCGGCAGCCCCGACTATTCGACAATCAACCAGCTGAGGAGAAACCCTTCACCCTCAATAACAACTACGTCTTGCCCCGCCGTCAAAATGTCCCGGCCGATGTTCATCAGAAACTCCTTGCTGGCCCATGGGCCCCCCCTCCTTACCTTAAGAGAGTCATAGTTACTCCCGCCGATTACCCGCGCTGCACTGAATTTCGTCAAGTTGGGTCTGGCAAGGCGCTAACCCGGCCGGCCGGGCCTGACAATGCTCTAGAAACCCGGAACAGGCAGTTTCGTGAACCAACTGCGCACGCTCCTGACAATGTGTTCACCCACCCTGCTCGGGCAAATCGTTAACCAAGCCCAAACCCGACAATTCGGTAACCAACCCAACCATGACAATTCGCTAACCAACCCGGCCCGGGCAAATGGTTAACCAAGCCCAAACCTGACAATTCGCTAACCAACCCGGCCCGGGCAAATGGTTAACCAAGCCGGCCGGGCAAATCGGTAACCGGCCCGGCAGCCCCGACTATTCGACAATCAACCAGCTGAGGACAAACCCTTCGCCCTCAATAACAACTAGTTCTTGCCCCGCCGTCAAAATGTCCCGGCCGATGTTCATCAGAAACTCCTTGCTGGCCCATGGGCCGACAATTCGTTAACCAACCCAACCATGACAATTCGCTAACCAACCCGGCCCGGGCAAATGGTTAACCAAGCCCAAACCTGACAATTCGTTAACCAACCCGGCCCGGGCAAATGGTTAACCAAGCCGGCCGGGCAAATCGGTAACCGGCCCGGCAGTCCCGACAATTCGACAATCAACCAGCTGAGGACAAACCCTTCGCCCTCAATAACAACTAGTTCTTGCCCCGCCGTCAAAATGTCCCGGCCGATGTTCATCAGAAACTCCTTGCTGGCCCATGGGCCCCCCTCCTTACCTTAAGAGAGTCATAGTTACTCCCGCCGTTTACCCGCGCCGCACTGAATTTCGTCAAGTTGGGTCTGGCAACCTGCTAACCCGGCCGGCCGGGCCTGACAACGCTCTAGAAACCCGGAACAGGCAGTTTCGTGAACCAACCGCGCACGCTCCTGACAATGCGTTCACCCACCCTGCTCGGGCAAATCGTTAACCAAGCCCAACCCTGACAATGCGTTAATCAACCCGGCCATGGCAATTCATTAACCAACCCGGCTCGGGCAAATGGTTAACCAAGCCCAACCCTGACAATTCGGTAACCAACCCGGCTCGGGCAAATGGTTAACCAAGCCGGCCGGGCAAATCGCTAACCGGCCCGGCAGTCCCGACAATTCGACAATCAACCCGCTGAGGACAAACCCTTCGCCCTCAATAACAACTAGTTCTTGCCACGCCGTCAAAATGTCCCGGCCGATGTTCACCAGAAACTCCTTGCTGGCCCATGGGCCCCCCGCCTGAAGTCATAGTTACTCCCGCCGAATACCCGCGCTTC
>NC_092381.1:116812106-116814606 GCF_030028105.1 Mobula birostris | reverse complement strand
AACCAGAGCCGCGACAGACCGTGCAACAATGACATGTGTCAAACCGGCGGCACGACGCCCGGAGCTCATGCCGGTCGCGGGGCACCTCGGGCCCGCCCGACGGGGCAGATCCGACCTTCACAGGCTTCCGACGGCAATTGGTTAACCGGCGTGGCGCCGAGGGCACGCGGCTGGCTCGGCGGGCGGCCCTCCGGTAGTGCCGCCGTCGATCGGCCGCCTCGGTCGGCAGGAGGGCCCCGAAGTCGCCTTCATTCTGACTTCCGAGTCGGGACTTAGATTACTTTCGACTCTTCAGCCAAGGTCTCGGATCGACGGCGGGACCTGCGGTTGTCCCTCCGAAAATGCCGCCGCTCGGCCGGCACGGCCCGCCGAATACGTCCCCTTACTGGCTCCCGCCTCGGGACTTTGTCAGAAATTCATTCGGGCAAGGTTTCCATTCGGCGGCCGGAGCACCGGTAGTCATACGGAAAATGCCGCCCCTCGGCCGGCATGGGCCTGCGAATAGGTCCCGCTGACAGACTTCCGCGATTGGGTATTTGTCCGAAAATCCATACCGGCAATCTTCGGAATCGTGCGGAAAAGCTGCCGCGTGGCCCGGGTTAACCAATTGGGGAGGCCGGTGCCATCTACCGAATACTTCAACAACTCGTGAAAACGGCCTCCCTATATATCTGCAGGAACCCCGCCAATGCCCCCGTACAGAAATTGCATGTGTCAAAGGGGCGGCCGAATCTGACCCCGGCGGCCGAGCCTCTGGAACTCCGGGTCGGCCTCGGCCGGCAAATCCGACCCCCATCCAGACTTCCGGAGCGGACTTGGTTAACGAATTGCCACCGGGCAAATGGTTAACCGACAGATCTTGGAGGCTCGTTACCCAAGCCATCCCCCGCCGGTGCGAAAAGTTAACAATCAGCGGGCGGGCAATTCGTGAACCGACCGGGACCGGGCAATTCGTTAACCATTCGGAACCGGGCAATTCGTTAACCAACCTTGTCCTGGCAATGAGTGCACCAACCCGGCCGGACAATTCGTTAACCAAGCTGGCTCTGGCAATTCGTTAACCAACCTGGCCGGGACAATTCGTTAACCAACCCGGCCGGACAATTCGTTAACCAAGCTGGCTCTGGCAATTCGTTAACCAACCTGACCCTGACAATTCGTTAACCAACCCTGTCCTGGCAATGAGTGCACCAACCCGGCCGGACAATTCGGTAACCAACCAGACCCTGGCAATTCGTTAACCAACCAGGACGGGCAATTCGTCAACCAACCCTGTCCTGGCAATGAGTGCACCAACCCGGCCGGACAATTCGGTAACCAACCAGACCCTGGCAATTCGTTAACCAACCTGACCCGGACAATTCGTTAACCAACCAGGACGGGCAATTCGTTAACCAACCAGGCCCGGACAATACTTTAACCACCCTGGTTTTCCAATTCGTGAACCAACTGGGAACGGACAATTCGGTAACCAACCCTGTCCTGGCAATGAGTGCACCAACCCGGCCGGACAATTCGTTAACCACCCTGTCCTTGCCAATTCGTGAACCAACTGGGAACGGACAATTCGTTAACCAACCCGGCCGGACAGTTCGTTAACCAAGCTGGCTCTGGCAATTCGTTAACCTACCCGGCCATGGCAATTCGTTAACCAACCTGACCCTGACAATTCGTTAACCAGCCAGGACGGGCAATTCGTTAACCAACCTGGCCCGGACAATTCCTTAACCACCCTGGCCTTGCCAATTCGTGAACCAACTGGGAACGGACAATTCATTAAACAACCCTGTCCTGGCAATGAGTGCACCAACCCAGCCGGACAATTCGTTAACCAAGCTGGCTCTGGCAATTCGTTAACCTACTCGGACATGCCAATTCGTTAACCAGTCTGACCCGGACAATTCGCTAACCAACCCTACTCGGGCAAATCGTTAACCAAGCCCAACCCCGACAATTCGTTAACCAACCCTGCACGGTCAAGTCGTTAACCAAGCCCAAACCCGACAATTCGTTAACCAACCCATACATGGCAATTCGCTAAACAACCCGGCTCGGGCAAATGGTTAACCAAGCCGGCCGGGCAAATCGTTAACCTAATGCGAGGGCAGTCCCGACAATTCGACAATCAACCAGCTGAGGACAAACCCTTCGCCCTCAATAACAACTAGTTCTTGCCCCGCCGTCAAAATGTCCCGGCCGATGTTCATCAGAAACTCCTTGCTGGCCCATGGGCCCCCCCTCCTTACCTTAAGAGAGTCATAGTTACTCCCGCCGTTTACCCGCGCCGCACTGAATTTCGTCAAGTTGGGTCTGGCAACCCGCTAACCCGGCCGGCCGGGCCTGACAACGCTCTAGAAACCCGGAACAGGCAGTTTCGTGAACCAACCGCGCACGCTCCTGACAATGCGTTCACCCACCCTGCTCGGGCAAATCGTTAACCAAGCCCAACCCTGACAATGCGTTAATCAACCCGGCCATGGCAATTCATTAACCAACCCGG